>NC_064857.1:101170050-101365050 GCF_024139225.1 Suncus etruscus | reverse complement strand
GCGTTTGCCTTGCACAAAGCCGACTGGGATTAATCCCCAACATCCCATATGGTCCCACATCACCACCAGGAATGAATGACCCCTGGACGCAGAGCTGGGAGTAACCCCTGAGCACTGCTGGGTATGACCCAAATCCCTCTCCCAAATTAAAATGTGTTAAAGACATATCTAAGGATTAATTTGCAATTGATTGGATGATTTAAAGGTTATTGTATGGGGACTCACAAAAGTTATATTTAACTTTGCAGAAATTTGCTTTAATATTGTGCAGATCTGTTTTGGGAGAACAGGCGTTTTGGGACCACTGTGCTCAGGGTCCATTTCTGGCTTTGTGCTCTTTGAAGATACTCAGGTACCATATTGAGGATTCAGTCTAGAATTGTTGCCAACACAGTCACGCATAAGACAAGTGCCTTAATTCTTATACTCACCTCTAGCCCAACAACCCTTTTTTTTTGGCGGGGAGGGCACACCTGGCAGCACTCAGGCACACCTGGCAGGCTCAGAGGACCATATAGGATTCCAGGGATGTGGAGATCAAACCCTGGTCGGCCAAGTTCAAGGCAAACTCTACCTGCTGTGCTATCACTCTGGTCCCCAACAAACCTTTTTAAAGAGGATTTAAAAGTTCCATAAATTTCCTAACACTAAGCTATTAAGTACTGATCTCTTACAAAGGGAAAAATAGGAAAATGGAGTTTCTAACAATAGATATGACTTAGGGGCCCGAGCGGTGGCACAGTGGTAGGGTGTCTGCCTTGCAAGCAGCTAACCTAGGACAGACCACGGTTCAATCCCCTGGCATCCCATATGGTCCCCTAAACCAGGAGTAATTTATGATCACATAGCCAGGAGTAACCCCTGAGCATCACTGGGTGTGGCCCCCCTAAAAATAGACATGACTTAGACAACTGTATGCTAAAACTGACAATGGGAATTAGTATGAAATTGGCAAATTTTATAAAAAGAGTTAATATGAACAAACAGTAAAATCCCAGGAGAGAATTCCATTCAAAGGTGACTTGGAGAGACTCCTTTCTTTAAAGTAGTGTCATCAATAGAAAGAAGGAAAAAATCGACTTTGAGAAGAATAAACTTGATTAGCAGGCAGCATCAAAAGTGCTAAAGGTAAAGAAATCTGAATAGATATCAAAGTAAGGACGGGAGTGATTGTAAAGTAGATAGGGCACTTGCCATGTATGTGGCCATCCCAGGTTTAGTTCTTGACACCCCTTCTGATCCTCCAAGCCCACAGGAGCGTATACCAGAGCACAGAGCCATGAGTAAGTCTTGAACATTTCTGGGGTGTGGCCCCCAAACAAAATAAAACAAAACAATCAAATGAACAATCCTAAACAAACCCTGTATATGTAGCAAAGTCATAAAAATTATATTCATGCATTCTTTGGTGGTATTGGTTAGTTTTATTTCAGTCTACATTTGGGAGAGACAGTGATTGGGATACACTCATCAGCGCTCAAGTGTTACTCCTGCCTCTGTACTCAGAAATTATTCCTGGCAGGCTCAGGGGACAATAAGGGATACTAGGGATTGAACCTGGGTCCACCACATGCAAGGCTAATACCCTGCCCACGGTGCTATTGCTCTAGCCCCTAGTCTATACATTTTTTGAGGCAAACTATATATTTAATGATTGATTTTGTGTTTTGCTTAGGGAATGGTCATAGTTAAAGACAGCTAAATGATATATAATAATCCGCTTTAATTTTATTAAGGAGCTTGTTACTATCAGTCATAAGTTTATTCAATGTTTAGTGACAGTTATATCTTGGGACCTTTCTGAGTTATTACCATCTGTCAAAATTTTTAAATAGTAAAAAAGAAAAGTGAAGGCTTATGGGAATAGGAGGTGATTCTTGCTTGACAGATTTTTCTAGGTCTTTAATGTTCAAAGCCTTGCAGGCTAGGCCTAGTTCTCATTTTACCTGGATTGTTTAGTTCAGAGGACCTGGGTTGAGAGTAACTGCTATCTCCCAGGTGTATTTAACTCTTTGAAACAAGAGTTGGAGGAGTGATATTCAGCATTCTGTTTTAGTTCCCTGTTAGTAAATTGCTGCTGTGTTTCTTTTGTGTGCTTCTTTCTTTCCTTTTTCTTCCAGAGTGTGCAGTTCTACCCAGTGGTGCTGAGGGGCCACACCTGGCTCTGTAGTCAGGGACCATACGCAAGGCCAGGACTGAGCCAGGATCTCCGCTATCAGTCCTATCCGAGGCAGACGTCGTAGCCTTCCTATTCTCCATCCTTCTTTTTTGCTTCCTGGCTGGCCTAGCACCGGAATCCTTCGCTCTGTTTGTGCACCTCAGTTATCCACAGCAGCCTGCCCTTCCCATCCCCTGACTTAAACTGCCTCAATCTCCCACATCCCTGTCACTGTGCGAGTGACCTTTCCCATCCATGTCCTTCTCCATTCATCCAAGCTGTATCCTGCAAACGGGAAAACTGATCGACATTTATTTGCGTCTTACTGTGAGTCAGTAGTTGAGCTGGTTAGAAACGTTCTTGACATGCACATCTCCTGTCAGAGACAGCTGAAGTTAAATTGGCCCGGAAGAATCAGAAACACTAAGGACACTCAATTTTGCACTGAGGGTCATGTCACACAGACTGAGGAAGTGCTTGCTATCCCTCAGCATCCCTGTGTGGGACAATCTCATTTGGTGTAATAGTGACTGCTAGATTTCCTGACTGATCTTTCTTCATTTGTCATGGGGCTGCATCCTGATGAACCTGTTAAGTTACCTGCTTAGATCTGCTAAGCTGTAAATATGTCAGGTCCCCTGCCCAGAGCTAACTCAGTGCTGCTGCGCAGTCCTGAGACAGAAACTCACCTTGGTATCTTCTGCATGAGTGTCACCTTCATACACTGTCAGGCCAGCACATTGGAAATTTGGCTGTGGTAAGTGGGGAGGACCATCTGCATTTGTAAAAAGTTTCTCTGCATTCTAAATCTGTTTGTAGAACCGGCTTTGTGTCAGGCCTAATTCTTGGTATTTGGGAGAGGAACAAAATAAAGATAGCAACATTTGGGTATCAGCCTTTCTGTTTGTATTTTTTTCAGGGAGTGGGTGTTTGGGCCATGTGCACTAGTCCTTGGGGTAGCTCTAATTTGATGCTGATAGGGTGCCACGCATTGAACTTGGTGCGTATCCTCTGGCAACTTTTTACTAGCCTCCCTCATCCCTAGGGAGCATTTGAATTTTAGTGGTAGGAGAGCAACAATAAAATCCTAATTGTGTTATTGGTGTTGGAGGTGGCTGGTTCTATGGCATGATTAGAGCAAACAAAGTGGATCGGGAAGAGGAAGTGTTAGAATTTGTAATTTGTTGGTCAGGACAAGCCTCAATGAGCCACTGAACAATGAGTTAAGACCTTGACTGAAATGAGAGAGTTAGTGTGCAGATGTGTGGGTGAGCAGGGTACAAGGTGCAGACTAAGGGAACAGAGTGTAAAGGTCCCCAGGAAGGTTCCACCTCTTGAACAGAAACTGGTGGGAGTCAATGGCATTGTTCTTTCGACAAAACTAAACTAAGCAGGTCATTTAGAATCTTCCCCTGTTGTTTAGGATCCTCAGCCATTCTTTTTTTTTTTTTTAATAGAAGTTTCCCTTAGAAGTTGATTCTGTGGCTTTTGGTAGCAGTCATTTCAGTAGCCATCGCTTCGTGAATCTTTCCTTTTTATTTTTTTAATGTTCTTGGTCTTGGGGTCACACCTGATGAGATAGGAGCTACTACATATCTCAGTGATGTTCCGGGCACCGTGGGATACAGGGACAGAACCAGGCCTCCTGCCTGCAAAACATATGTTCAGCTTTTGAGCTCTTTCTCTCCTACAGTGATATTTAACCCTTTATTCAGTAAGTTCTTGCTGTAAGTCTCTACTTGTTGGTTTCTTTGTCTCCAAAACCCAGTTAATAAATAAACCCAGGGTCTGTACATATGGTAGATTTAGGAACCACCTAATTCCAATTTAGGAACCACCTAAACCACCTAAGAGAGATCATTAACTCTGGGGAGAACATAGATTACTATTAAAATTAGATTACTAATCAAAAATTAGATTATTTTTAAATTAATAATAAGGTAGAATTTGGTTTAACTATAGCTCAGTAAATATTTGCATTATCTTCTTTGCTATTATAGCACCATAATATATATTATATATGGAACTATAATAACATGATATATAGATAGTATATTATATATAGTATATATTAAGATAGGTTGTGGGTTTTTTGTTCGTTGTGGCATGCTTCCATTGGTGCTCAGGGCTTACTCCTGGTGATATTTGGGGAATCGTATGGGGTGTTGAGATTCAAACTCAGGCCAGCTACATGTAAGGCAAGCGCCCTGCCTACTGCATTGCCTCTCCAGCTCCCTAAATAGATAGGTTTACCATATTTAGAACACTTTTATTGTCGTCATTTTATAGATGAACAAATTGAGGCCCTGAAAGGTTATTTAATTTGTCTAAGTCTACATGACTGGCAAGCGTGAACTGAAATTTGAATTGTAGATCTGCAGAGCTAGGACCCGTGTCAAATTGCCAAATAGGTATTCTCCCTGGTTCCACTTCAGACACATTAGGTCTGTGTCTTAGACAGTAGTTCTGAACTCTTGAAATGAGCAATGTAGTTCATCCACCCACTGTGCTTAACTTTGAATATGCAGCTGTCACTCATCGACTCTGACTGGGTAAATGGCTTGGGTGTCTCAGTTTCCTCCTTTAAGTGAGGAGGATAATAGCACCACCTGTCTCATGGGTGACTCAAGAGAAGTAAATGCCTTACTGTGTTAGGTGTTTATCTACATATTAAACTAGCCACACCATCCAACTTTGCACTGTTTTGTAGATTTACTACATAAGCAGATTTGGAATCCTGTTTCTGCATTCCAGGTTAAGAGAATGCTATTTGTGTCAATCTTCTGCTCACCATACTGTCAGGAGCATTTACAACTATGTAAAACTCATAGAGCTTTACGTAGGTAAATGACTGAGAACAGCAAACAGGAGACCATGCATAATTGAACAACTCCAGTTCGGGGGGTGGCAACCTCTATGGGTGATACTAGCCCTTACCCCAGATGCTAGAATGACCCAAGGGACCCAAGGTATATTTCCAGGGAGATGCCTGGTCATTTGTTTTCTGAAAAGGGGCAGTAGGCCACAATTAGTTTGGGATTCTCTGGTCTGTCACTTTCTCTGTGTAGTCAGAGATAATTTAGATGCTGGCCAGGACTTTTTCGGCTGTGGACTGGACAAATGGTGTTCAGCCCAGCTATTTCCAACATGGTGTGTGTGTTGTGTTGTGTTGTGTTGTGTTTGTTTGAAGAAAAAAAAAAGGACTAGAAAGAGGCACTGTATCTTGGACCTGTGGGGACATTCCCAGAGAAAGGAAAAGACTAAAAACTGAATGAATGGCTGAATGAAGGCTGGTTGTTCTCTCCCTGGCTCTCTGGCTTGGCAGCATGATCCAAGTTTACTTCTTTCTGCAGTTCACAAAAAGCCATCGATTTAGGGCCTGGGGAGGCTTTGGATATATCCTTGTACACACATGCTGCCACATAGGAATGTTCCCAGGCCACTGCACATAGCATTTGGGGGGATCCCTATGCCTCAAACTTCCCAAAGTCTCAAGCACATACCTGTAAACACACCATCACTTGCCTGTACCTGTAAACAGCCAAGCAAACACTGTGAGGGAACAGCCTGGCTCATGCTTCTCATAAACTTTTCCTTATTTTCCTATTTTGTTTCTCAGGTGTGACTGCAAAGTACAGACCGAAAACTCCTGCTGACAGCCTTGCATTTTCTTTGGAAAACCCTTTTCTCCTGAGTGCATCTTTGTTAGAGAGCCCTCTCATTTTGACAATTCTAAAAATGCTAAAAACCCCTTTGGCCGGTAGATGACAGTGGAAAGTCAGGTGTAGTCCCTGAAGAGAAGCCAGAGGGAGATCTTATGTTGTAGACTTCCCTCTAAATCAGGATACAATATGATGGAACTCTTCAAAGTTTCTCCCTTTCCCTACCTTTTGTTTTTAGGGCAAGAACTGTCATTTCATGTATATCCATGTATAGGAAAATTTTACGACTTCATCTCTCCTGACGGCTGCATAATATTCCATTGTGTATATGTACCACAGTTTCTTTAGCCATTCATCTGTTGAAGGGTATCTTGGTTGTTTCCAGAGTCTGGCTATTGTAAATAGCGCTGCAATGAATATAGGTGTGAGGAAGGGACTTTGGTATTGTATTTTTGTGATCTATTACGCTGAGTGAAAGGGAGAGAGATAGATGCAGAAAAGTCTCACTCATCTATGGGTTTTAAGAAAAATAAAAGACATTCTTGAAATAATTTTCAGTCAAAAGAGAGGAGGGCTGAAGATCACCACAAAGAGTGATGAGTACAGTTAGAGAAATAACTACATTGAGAACTATAATAACAATGTGAATGAATGAGGGAAGTAGAAAGCCTGTCTAGAGTACAGGCGGGGGTGGGATGGGGAGAAGAGAGATTTGGGACATTGGTGATGGGAATGTTGCACTGGTGAAGGTGGGTGTTCTTTACATGACTGAAACCCAACCACAATCATGTTTGTAATCAAGGTGTTTAAATAAAGATATTAATTTTAAAAAAGAGAAAAACGTTGAGCTAAAGGCAGTATAATAGAACCATCCACAAAAACAAAATAAAAAAAGAAACCTGTCATTTCCTTATACTTTTCTCAATGTCCCATCTTTGTCCCCGCCTTCAGATTTTGACAGTATAGGAGTAGTCTGGGGACTATTGAATAAATACTTGAAGGATTGCAGATAAGACATCTTTGTTTCCCAACATGGTAATCTACGCCTTGGTAAAAGTGTTGGACAGCAACACTTAGTTGCTTAGTTGTCTTCTTGTTGACAGACAATTAGTATTTAATTAAAAAGTACCTTTTGTTTACTATGCCAATGATACTTTCCCCCTTGCTCTAAATTGTCGTATGACAACAACTTATCTGGGGATCCTCTTTAATGGTCAGGTCTCCCCAAAACTCTTCACTTTGGCAGGAATCTAAGTGACTCTTCCTGGGTCTCTGACTACAGACTCTGTCCAGCACCAGAAAACACTGAGGGTCTCGTGACAGTCACAGTAAGTTTCTCATCCTCAGATCCTCACGCTGAACTTCTAGCCCAGTTAGTTGCCAAAAGTAGCCCACGGACCTTGAGGACCACTTGGGAGGCACTTCAGTAACTAAATAAATAAATAAATACTGATCTTCTGTGAAGAAAAGCTGATATATGTTGTTTGCACCTTCAAGAAAGTAACATTGTTACAAGAGAGCCCAAAAGAAACAGAATAGTATCGGGGAGGTTATTCTCATCATGAGCTGTTTTAGACTTCCAGTATGTGGGATTTTTATCATCATAAAAAATTTTATTTTATTTTAATCTTTCATCACTTTAGCAAGCATTTTGTATTTATGTTGCATTTACTTTTTTCCATAAAGGTCTAAAGCTGCAAGACCCCTATAGAACTTGGGCCCCTATTTTAGTACCAATTTGGGAGTGATTTCTGTGTGCGTAAAAGTGTGGCTTGCTAGTTAATTATAAATTAGCTGCAATATTAGTTAGATACTTTTACTAGGGAAATAAGACCCTAAATGTTAGTTATTTTAGTAAGATAAAATCCCAGAGCTCCTTGAGTGGAGAAGGCCTTTCTTGCACCTCTGTGAGCGTCATTCTCATTGGCCCTGCTTCTTGCCTGGCCACCTGCCTGCAAAGATATCAGCACCAGCTTCATCTGAACCCCACTTGGCTCATGGGCCTTCCAGGAGGAAGGCCAGATGCCCAGCCTCTTCCTCAAGAAGTAAACACAATGAAAATAAAACTGAGATGTGTTTCGAGTCATGAAAATAAGTTACAAAGGTAACTGGATCTGTGAAAAAGAATTTTTGAAGCCAATCTATCTTCTCTGTGGCTATGCATTTATGAGGAATTTTACATAGCTGTTTATGGAATACCAGTTGAAATTAGTCTAGTTCATATTAAGAGAATATGAAGCCTTTTCATTTATTTTTCTCTTACTTTTTTGTGGCTGATGGGGCTAGACCCTCCATGTGCATAGGGCTTACCCCTGGCTCTGTGCTCAGATCTATCACTCCCTTCGGGGTTTGGGGACTGTATGGGGTGCTGGGAATCAAACTCAGATTGGCTGTGTGTCCAGCAAATGTGAAGACTTTTTTTTTTTTGGTTTTGTTTTGGGGCCATACTAGTGGTTGTTAGTTACTCCTGGTTTTGCACTCAGCAATCACTCCTGGTGGGTTCAGGGAAAAACCATATGGGATGCCAGGAATCAAACCCGGGTCAGTTGTGTGCAAGGCAAATGATCTACCCACTGTGTATCACTCTGGCCCATTGAAGACTTTTTAAAAGAAGATTTGAAACAGAAATCCAGATTTTTATTTTTATATGTGGTCTCTAGGCTGAGACCTTTTTTAGCTGAATCATTTCTTATCTTTCTACATCAGTTTCCTAAACTAATATAGGCTTAAATTTTTCTTGCTTGCTTCTTTCCACTTGTTTTTCAGGGGTGTTGGGGAAATGGTGGCAGGGTCTTGAGGTGGGAAGAAACTGGCAAAGTGAAGTTAGAAAGACCTGGATTTTGAGCCATCATTCCACTACCTTTTTACTTAACTACTTCTAACCATCTTACATATGTGAAATAGTCATGGTTTTTGAAACCTAGAAGGAAGTATATACTGTGTGCATTGTCTGCATTGCTGAAGAGGAACACAGAATTAATCTTGTTTGATGCAGGAGGAAACCTACCCCAAATCCTCTCTCTGAAGCACGGAGACCATAAAGCATTCAAGGACCCAAGGGCAGCTTTCCTATCATGTGTCCCCACATACCTGAGTATTTGCCCTTTACTACCTGCATAGTCCCCATTTTTGCTATTTATTAGAAGGCTTTTACAGACATTGATATGGTAGGTACAAAAGTCTGAACTTCCTGTGGAAGCAAAGGAGAAGCATTGATCCCTGCCTTAAGCTGGCTGGGGCAGTCCCTGAGCCCCTGTCATCACAGTCAGATCAGTGACAATAGTTTGGCAGTTCTGAATGATAGAAATAATTAGGTAGTCTGAAGGTGCCACACAACGTCTTTCTCAATGATATTTATCTATTAGTTATTGAGGATATGAGAAACAAGCATCATACCTAACACGATATATGCTCACAAACTTTGCTTAAAATTGTTACATTCTTATGCATTATTTCAAAACCTTTGCTTGATGCAGTGACATTGTGAATTAGGAATTCAACTCTGGTTTTTCTGGAAGCATGTTTAGAGGCCTCTGGGCCAGCATTTCCCGATGGCATACTTTAGTCATATTCTTCTATCACCAAATTAAACAGCTGGTACAGGAGCACATTTGGGCTGAAGATTGAAGTACCTCCCCTTTTTTTTTCCTAACTCATTCTGTGATGAAAGTCTCTCAAATGCTAATTTAGCTGACTGATTCTCAATACATAGTTCAATTATATAAGTAATGACAAAAGCTGGTGAATCTGTAGGGATGTATTTGTAATTTCCTGCTAAGTCAACTGAACTCTATAGAATTTATCATAAAGATGCTTCAAATATGCCCAGTTTTTATTTTCAGGTAGAAAAAATATCAAATGAAGGAAACACGAGTTTTCACATTTCCTTGCAAACTCAAGTTAAGCGCATGTTTTTTTTTATATATTTTATTTAAACACCTTGATTACATATATGATTGTGTTGTTTGGGTTTCAGTCATGTAAAGAACACCACCCATCACCAGTGCAACATTCCCATCACCAATGTCCCAAATCTCCCTCCACCCCACCCAAGCCTGTACTCTAGACAAGCTTTCTATTTCCCTTATACATTCTCATTATTAGGATAGTTCAAAATGTAGTTATTTCTCTAACTAAATTCATCCCTGTTTGTGGTGAGCTTCATGAGGTGAGCTGTAACTTCCAGCCCTTCTCTCTTTTGTGTCTGAAAATTATTATTGCAAGATTGTCTTTCATTTTTCTTAAAACCCATAGATGAGTGAGACCATTCTGCGTTTTTCTCTCTCTCCCTGACTTATTTCACTCAGCATAATAGATTCCATGTACATCCATGTGTAGGTAAATTTCATGACTTCATCTCTCCTAACAGCTGCATAATATTCCATTGTGTATATGTACCACAGTTTCTTTAGCCGTTCATCTGTTGAAGGGTATCTTGGTTGTTTCCAGAGTCTTGCTATGGTAAGTTAAGTGCATGTTACATAAAGATTTCACCTCAAAGATTCCAGACAAACTTTTCAAAGCTTCTTTCCTCTCCTGCCTAATATCACTTTCTTGAAGTATCTGACAGGCTGAAGGACTGTGGAGTCACATTCCTCTTCACCACTCAGCCAGTATCACAGGTGTTTCCGAGACCCCAAGTAATCTGTAGTTTAGATTTTAGATCTTTACCAGGATTTAGTCCATTGAAGGGCTATTTCTGACACTAAACATCTGGAGTTTGGCACCAGGTCAGCCAAATGGTCGACAGAGAAGGCTTTAGACCAAGTGTCTCATAATTCTGTCTGGGGTGGAAACTCCCTTTATGTGTTGGCTAATTCAGGAGCCTACACCAAAACATTTGCTATTAAAATATGCAAACGTCAGGCAAAACATTTGATCAGGATATGTTAAGGAATATGTACATTCACTTCAGATATTAGAGTGAAGACATATTTTATCAAAACCCAGAAAGAGGATAGCATCTTAGTGTCTGATGTAGCTTTGTCAAGAATAAGAAAGAACAGAGGCTTATGAATATCAATTTTATTTACTTATAAGTCACATCCTATATCTGAGTTCATGTCAGTTGTTTTAGATGGATTGCTACCAGACTTTTTGTGGGTGAATATAAGGAAAAGTGATGCTCAGTTCTCAGAACTTGTCATAAATTTGACCTGGGTGGTCTGGGTTCGAGCATCTGTGTTTAAACATTCCAAAGTTGCTTCTAGTATGTTGTCAGTGTTGGCAGTCATTGGTTTACACTAGTGAAATAATTGCACTCTTAAGGATGATGGAGATTTTAAAGGGACTTAAACTTTCAAAAGGGTATGACCTTTGAGGAGTTCCATTATATAAATGGGTGTTTTCTTGTTTTATTAAAAGCAAATATTTATTGATTTATCACTGGGTTATAGTACCATAGATTTGGCAGAGATGTGGCTTTGTTGTCTATATGTATGTTGGATTCACTACAGTCACCAACTAAGCCCCAGTGGTACCCTGCCACCAAGAGGACCCTTCTAACTATCCTCTTAGCCTGTTCCCCACTTCCTTTGTTGATGCACTGTAGTTTTCATTAAATCTAGAAGCCAGTCCTATTTTATGCCAGACTTCAGTTATTGATATCTTACACATGAAATCATTCTTTGCTTTTCCTTTCCTCATTTTATTCAGTCTAATCACCTAAAACTCCATTATTTTATGTAAAAATACTTCATTTCTTCTATTTTATTTATTTTTAATAGCAGAACAGTATTTCTGGCTTCTTTCTCCAATTATCTTTGGTGGACAATTATATTAGTTCCATGATTTGGATTTTGTGAATAAGGTTGCTATGAATGATGTAAAAGTGAAAATATCTTTTCCAATAGATGTTTTTCCTATTCCTTGACTAACTTGGAGATGAAATTATTGTGGAGATATTCTGGATATGTGATGCTATCTCAGGTATGTAGTTAGAGCAGAAATGTTTATATTGGGGAGCCTATGGTCCAAGCTGCCCAAACATAAATCCTTCAGGACATTCGTAGTGAAGTGTATTATGGTTGGGAATGGTGGGACTCTGGGAAACTGAGTAGGCTCTTGCTTTACTTTAAAAGACAGTTGCTGGTACTGGGTTTGGGGGAGAGGTATCAAGTGGTAGAGCACCTAGCATGTGGGATGCCCTGAGTTTGATGTTTGAGCACCGCTCAGCTTGAACACTGAGCAGGAAGACCTGCACCGCTGTAAGTGAGCTCATCTTAGCTTTTTTTGAAGCAGTTTCACTTTGAGACACTTGATGAAATTCAACTTCCCTGGGCAGAGTTTGGGCTTGTGTTTGTATAAGTCATAGTAAGTGGTCTTAGGAATTCATGAGCTGTTAAAACATTCCACACGCAAATTCTTGAAGTTTTAAAATATACCAGCCTTAATTTAGTATTGTTTATTCAGATTTCCATTTTTGAGACATTAGATCATGTGATTAGAAAAATTACTTCCATATTTGATAAATCAAATTTTCTATTTAGGAGAAAAGATCTTTTTAAGAGTAGAGATGTTTACTAAACTATAAACAAAAAAACATAATTTTGTTCATGTACTAAACTAAACTAAAGCCAAAGAACTTGGTTTTATGTGTATTGTTATAAAGGTTTACTGTAAATCATTTCAAAGGGGCTGTAGGGTTTTTATAAGAAAATACAAGCACATGACTGCAGGGCTCTAACAAAAATTCTCCTCTTTGAGTATCTTTGCATCTCTTGTGCTAATGGTTGTTGAATCATCACATACCCTAGCACTGAAAATGTCTCAGAAATGACCCAGAACAGAGTTTGTTCTAGAAACCCATTAGCAGTATTTGAGTTGTGCATTGATTGTCAAGAGTAGCCAAAATGCTTTATTCTTTGATGATACTTGACAGTCATTGGGATCATTTTCAATCCTATAGAATGTATTTCCTTGGTATCTCTTTTGAAAGGGAATTCTGGGGACAGAATATAGCAGGCTTCTGTGACTTAAGACACTAAGTCCAAGCTTATGTGACTTATCAGCAATTAATTAAGAAAATAACTTTCAGCTTTATTATTTCTAAAATTTTTTGGATTTTAGGCCACCCAGTGGTATCCCTGACTCAATGCTTATGGTAAGTTCTGGTGATGCTCAGATGGCCATATGTCTGCAGGAGATTGGGCCTCCTTATTGAAAAGCAGGTGTTCCAGTCCATTATCTTCTTAACCCCTCCAGCTTTGATTTTTATTTTTTATCACTGAAGTCCCTTTTAGTTATTTTCTTTTTGCTTCTCCATGGAATCTCTGTCTCAGAGGATTCCTGTTGAACAAATAATCTGATTCGATAAGTAATTAAATGCTTTGATTTTTTAATATAACAGCAGCTAAACCTCCCAATTTAGACTTTTAGGAAATAATGAATACCAGTTTGGTAGTCCATGGTCAGGAGAGTAGAAGACAAAACACAAGTATGCAATGCCATTTCAGACAGTAATAATGCTATGAAGAAAATTTAAGTATGTCAGAAGATGGAGGTGAAAGGGCCTTTTGGAGATAGGGCAGTCTAGGATGGCTTTGTGGAAAAGAATCATCTCACATGGGAATGATGCTGGGAAATGAATGAATTATTCTGATGCTTAAGGGGAAATGTTACAGGCAGAGGAACCAGCAAGGGTGACAATTACTGAATAAGCACATCTGCTGTGCTTTGAGTACCCTGGAGGGCCCACATGGAGATAGCAAAGGAAGAGGTGGAAGGTGATTGGGTGTTAATAATGCAGCACATAGACTTGAGTCAGCCAGGTCACCATGCAGTTACAGTGATTCCAAAAGATGGTGTATAATATGGACTATGGCAATAGTTTCCACACTGTTCTTCGTTTTATTTCAGATTGTTTAAGGACCCTACATCCACCTTTGAAAGTGCTATTAGAGATCCGGGAAATTTAAATTTGCCCATAGATCTCTTTAGATATTGTTTGATCTTGGTGAAAACCAATATGTCCATATTTAAATAAAAATTTTAATAGAAATAAGTAATTCAACTAATACAACCACCACTTGGTGCTTGTTATTTTGGAGTGGGATGAAATCAATAATCTCAATGCATTAAGAAATAAGATTTGGTGCAATTTCCAAACCCTAGATATCTATAAATATCTAGATATCCAAACCTATAGATATCTTTAATGTGCTTCTTTTTGAAATCTTGGACAGATATGACGAATGTAAGTATGACAGAAAGGGAATAGTGGAGGGAGGAAAAAATGGCCTTAAAAGTAATAACTTAAAATGCATTTGCCAGAAGACTTGGGAAGTTCATCTAGATCCTGACTGTGACGATTTCACTAGCTGTGAAATTCTGAAAGATGGAAGTATTTTGAGTAGTATTTTGTGAAAATTTAACCCCTGTATTTTTAACTACACCTGCACATTATGAGATGTTGTTATAAACATTTTATCATCTGAATGAGTTTTGCTCTTGTTAAGGGTCTTTGAAACTGTTCTCTGTATTCTAACCTGCCAGCATCTTAGTTGACAGGACTTTTATACCATTGATGAAACTCAAGGAAGAAATTAAAACCTGGGAGCCACTCAAAAGTACATAGAGCTGTACCTGGCATTTAGATTATTTTCAGTTCATTTGTTGATGGGAATCCCCCCTGATTTTATGTAAATATTTACCTAAAATATTATTGTCAACAATATGTAAGCCACTATGATCAAAATAAAAATTATATTAAAAAATGATGGTGGCTCAATCTGCTAGTGCCACAAAAATGCATCCTAGCAAACTGTCTTAAAAATAGTTAACCCAATCTTTTCAGGACTAAAGCAACTTTGCATCCTTGGGCCCTCACATTTAACCATCTGCCCAGTTGGCTGAGAGTCACAGGATGGTCCCTTGTTTCCTCAGCAATCTCTCAGCACTGCTTAGCTGTTGCCCTGCTACCTCCTCACCCCAACACTATGATGGGTCATGGCACAAAAATTTAGAAGAAAATGAGGAATATGAGTTATCTATTATATAGGGCTGTTCTGAGGGTTCAGCAACTGGCAGACCCTAGCACAGTGCCTGGCACATGTTAATCACATACATACGAGCTTATTGTGCTTTTACTATTATCTGTTGTAATAGCATTCCACCATGGTTAGTCTAGGATTTCTGTTTCTTCTCACTAAATGGAACTTTCAAAAGTCAAGATGCATGGGTCCATTTCCTCTCTACACCAGCTCTTATTTATGATATAGAGCCTATATCTATTCCCTTAATTGTATCCAGATACATATCTGCTACCATGAGGGCTTCATCTAGGACCAGATTAGTTTGTTACAAATAGTAGATCTAGTTATTCTTTTTTTATCTTTGCATTTTGCCAAAATAAAGTCTTTTGGAACCTTGAAAGAATCTTCAGTTTTGAATTCATTCCATGCTTTACCTTCAATCAGATACTTTCTATACACTGAAGGAGTTCCTGGCATCCTTTTTTTTTTCTCTTGATGGTGGTAGGGGGTGAAGAATGCTCCTTCCAATCTTTTTTTTTTTTTTTTTTTTTGGTTTTTGGGCCACACCCGGTGACGCTCAGGGGTTACTCCTGGCTATGCGCTCAGAAGTCGCTCCTGGCTTGGGGGACCATATGGGACGCCGGGGGATCGAACCGCGGTCCGTCCTAGGTTAGCGCAGGCAAGGCAGGCACCTTACCTCCAGCGCCACCGCCCGGCCCCACTCCTTCCAATCTTATAAAAAGTCCTCTGAGGTTCTGGATGCTATTTCCAGGATACATGGCCAGGCGCTGCTCAGGACCCTAAGAATGTCCTTTGCAGTATTTGAGGGACCTTACAATGCCAAAGACCAAACCTGAAACCAGACATGCATGAACCTTTGAGCTATTTCTTTGGGCCCTTGGCTTGAGCATCTTGATCAAGAGTTAAGTAAGTGTGGAAGCTAGCATACATGCTGTGGCTAAAGACTTCAGAGGTATTTATAAGAATATTTCTTCCTGGGCCCGGAGAGATAGCACAGCGGCGTTTGCCTTGCAAGCAGCTGATCCAGGACCAAAGGTGGTTGGCTCGAATCTTGGTGTCCCATATGGTCCCCTGTGCCTGCCAAGAGCTATTTCTGAGCAGACAGCTAGGAGTAACCCTGAGCACCGCCGGGTGTGGCCCAAAAACCAAAAAAAAAAAAAAAAAAAAAAGAATATTTCTTCCTTTTGTTCTCTTAACTCTTATCCTTTGAGGTCTCTCTCATTTTATGATAGTGGCCTAAGATTTAAAAAAGACAAGGCTATAGTAACAAACAGGTCTGAGATGTTATAGATGAAAAAAAAATCTGTGAAGTTTCTCTTCATACAAGGATCCCTGCCTGATGGGTAGATAGGTTCCAGGACTACGCTTTCTTCATCTAGTTTCTCTGCTCTCTTAAGTCCTCGGGACTAAAATTGGGTTCCCTGGAGTCCTTCTCTCTGGATAATCCTTTTGATAGTATTATTTTGGGGGTGGGGGAAGAGTAAAGAACACGGAAGTATATAGTATGATAGCCCAAGACTTTAAGACCTTTCACTTTCTTTCCTATTTTACTCTTAACAACTCAATGCATGACTGCAGGCACACTAACCCAGGCAGCCTCCAGTCGGACCCAACTTCAGTTATGTTACTGTGGAGGAAGGGAAGGCCAAGTGGATAGACAAGTAATAAGTAAATTCCTGCCTTAGGCCAACCAACAATTTTGCTTTTGAACTAGATTTTGCCTTTGAATTGTGAGTATATATCTTAGTGGTTTCACTAGAGAAAGAGTAGGTGATTGTAGCAATAATAATTAATAGCAATTATTGTTCAATGACCTTCAGCTATGTACGAGGGACCATTCATCACAATCAATTGCATTCACTCATTTGACTCTCACATAGGCCCCAAGAGAAGAGTGTATTAGTGTCTGCTTTTTCATTGCTTAGTACAAGGATCCTTCGGTTACCTTGTCAAGTAACAAGCCACAGCTGGGCTCTCTTGATTCCAAAGCCTCGACCATGCTACAGTAGGAATGGTGAGATTCCTGAGGAATGAGGACTGGAGATATATTGCTTCTATAGCTGTTTCTGTAGCAAGTCCTTTTCTTAAGGAACAAAAAAAAAAAGTTCTTTTAGAAAGGTTCTAGTAATTTTTATGCCTACCTACCATGCTTTTAGCTAAACATTTCTTGAAATTAAAGGTATTTTTCAGAGAAGCTTTCTGTAGAAGATCTCTCCCATAATCTGGACGTTTCCCTTAATTTCTTCTCCTTCACTTGAATCAAGTCTTTTCTTAAAAGAGTTTTTTTCAAGTTAATAAAAGGGTAAATCTAGCATTGTACCAACAGTGTAAGACATTTGTCTTGGGTCCAGAGTGATAGCACAGTGGTAGGGCATTTGCCTTGTACAAGACTGACCCAGGACAGACTTGGGTTCAATCCCCAGTGTCCCATATGGTCCCTTGAGACAGGAGCGATTTCTGAGCGCATAAGCAGGAGTAACTCCTGAGCATTACTGGGTGTGGCCCAAAACCAAAAAAAAAAAAAAAAAAGACATTTGTCTTACATGTGACTGAACTGGATTCTGTCTCTGGCACACAGTAAGGTCACTGAAGTCCACCATGAGTACATGCTGAGTGCCACTGGTTTAAACTTAAAAACAACAAAAAGAAGTTAAAAGGTGAATTATATACATAATATAATATTTGTGAATACCTATGGTATGCAAGGCATAATTACAGTTCTAAGAGTTGCACACAAATTGTTATGTATGTTATGTATGTTATTATCCCCAATAAACAGATGAGGAAGCTGAACCTCTGAGTGGTCAATAACTCACCCATGGTCACTCATTAGAATGTAACCAGAATTCAAACTTGACCTTTGAGATCTAGATCTACACTTTGCTCAAAAAATTATTTATGAGGTTTGATTCAGGTTGGAAATGCTGCTGTGGTTCCATGCCTGCTGTTCTGTATAAAGACGCTTGTAGTGTGATTGTTGTAATAATGTTTTTGCCTGTCATCCCACCTGGATCTTCCAGGTGGGGGTGATTAAGGAAACAAATAAATAGCTTGTTGGGGAGGCATAGGGAGCTCTTTTGCCAGAACTGACGGCTTGTTCAGTTTGCTTTTTGGAGTTGGCTGCAACTGACAAAAGACTTTCTTTGCTGAACCTTTGGTCCCCTAATCTTTTGCATTCGTTGATTATTCACGTCGGATATTATTATCAAAGTCTCCCCCAAAAGGGGGGACGGAAGAATGGGATTCAATTTATCTTTTTGGGAGTCATTCTTTGACTTGGAGACCGTCAACAAGGGGTTTGACCTCCCCCACCCACAGACACTAACATCTTTCTCTAACTGAGCTGGTCCTAGGGGTGGGTCATCAGTGACACCACCTTTATAGAAGTTGTTAGAAAGCAAAGAATGGCCTCTTTGGATAGGTGAAAAGCAAAGTTTTATGTCTAATGATGCTATTAAGGAATCACAGGGTTTTGTAGCAGAGAAACCTTGGAGAGCATATAATCTAGCAGCCTCCTTTCACTCACCAACTATGCACTTGTCCTGTTCTAAGTGCTTGGGAAAACACAGTGAGCACGATTTCTGTTCTTGTCAACTTGTGTTCTGGATAGGTACCCATCATAAATATCATAAGCAACAAACAGCAAACTCTGCATCAAAAACTATGTTAAGGGGCCTAAAGAAACAGTTCAGTGTCTGCCTTGCATATGGCTGACTCCAGTTTGATCCTCAACACCATATACTGTCTACCGAATAGCTCCATGAATGATCCCTGAACAAAAAACTAGGAGTAAGCCAAGTGTGGCCCAAAGTTCCTTTTCTTTAGAACCCATGGTAAAATAGGAGTAAGTGCTGGAAAGGAATCTAAACCTGGATGAGGGGATTGAGAATGAAATTGAGGTTCAGTCTATATTGTTTCCATTAGAGTAATATGTAAATCAGAATTTCTTAACCCTGTTTTATAATTCTCTAGAAACTATTTTAGCTAATTTTTTTTTTGGTTTCTTTTCTTTTTTTGCGGGGGAGTCATACCTGGTGACGCTCAGGGGTTACTCCTGGCTATGTGCTCAGAAATCACTCCTTGCTTGGGGGACCATATAGGATGCCAGGGGATCAAACCACGGTCCATCCTAGGCCAATGCCGGCAAGGCAGATGCCTTACTGCTCCCCTCCACCATTCCAGCCCCATCTAGAAACTATTCGAGGGGTCTCAAAGTCAATTTACCTGGGGGCCGCAGGAGGCAAAGTTGGGGTGATCCTTGAGTGCAAAGTCAGTAGTAAGCCTTGAACATTGGGGGGTGTGACCCAAACAACTAAAACAAAACAAAACAAAAAAATATTCCTCTAGGGCAGGGCCACAAAATGTTGTACGGAGGGCCGCAAACGGCCCGCGGGCCGCAAGTTTGAAATCCCTGATTTAGACAATCCTACTTGTGCTGCCCAGGAAATTTTGATACCTTAGATGCTGTGTATCTGTTTGTGTGTGTGTGTGTGTGTGTCTTGTGTGCTTTATATAGGGAGAGATTCCCTATCCCTTGTTCCAGAACCCAATTTCACCTCTTTGTGGGAAGTGTCACCTCACCATTCCATTAATTTCTGGGTTTTGGTACAGCTGAAGAACCTGTTTATAAACATTAACTTACCTAAAAACTATTTCAGTCAAAGCACTTTTTACTTGCTAGTTATCACTTTACCTTATGAGAAGTATCAGGGATCTGGATGAAAAAAAAATGTCAAGTTGCTGAGACCTTTGGAGTTTTAAGAAAGAATTAAGAATCCTAACCTTGGGCAAGAGTGATAGCACAGTGGGTAAGGTAAACACCTTGTTTGCCTTGCATGCAGCCAACTTGGGACCAACCCGGGTTCAATCCCTGGCATCTCATATGGTTCCCTGAGCCTGCCAGAAACAATTCCTGAGCTTCGACTCCCCACCAAAGAATCCTAGTCTTATCCATAGTGAGTTTGGTATGGGTGTAGGAGGAAGAAGTTGGTCAGCATACTATAACAAGAGTGGTTTCTTTCAGAAGTCAAACATTTCACTATCAGGTGACATGAAAAAATATTCAGAAAATATTGAAATTGCTTATGATGGCTGAGAGGTCTCTGTACTCCCTTCCCAGCTTTCCGTCCCCCAGGCTGCAGATCCCCCATTTTCTCCTTTGTTCATGCAGGCTCTGACATGTTCCTTTAGGCCTCAGATACTCTTTTCTGGATTTTTCAAAAATCAAATAGATTTAGAATGACTGAATGAGGATACAGCATTCCCCTCAATTCACACTCAGTTTCTGCTCTCAACTTTCTCACCACTGTTTCTTTTTAGTCTTCAGATCTGTCCCGGAGAGGTAGTACAGTGGAGAAGTTGCTTGCCTTGCATGTGGCCACTCTAGCTTGATCCTGGTACCAAATATAATCCCCTATGTTTCACTAGAGGTCAGTGCTAAGCACAGAGCTAGGAGTAACCCCTGAAAACAACCAGGTATAGCCTAAAAATAAAAAATGAAATCAAATTTAAAAATAAAACAAATAACATAGACCCAGAGGCACATTCTTCCTCTAACCCAGGTAGTAGTTACCCCTATACCTTAGAATTCTTTTTATTATCAAGTTTCAACATTTTGTAGGACTTAGCTCTCCCAGAACAACCTTACTAATATATTTGTGAGCTTTTGAAGGTTTTTGAAAGTTTTGAATTGCTTCCCCAACTGCTGACCAGTGGTAGAAACAGACACATGCTCTCAGCCAGGGAACTAAAGCTATGACCAGAGCCAAGTTTCTGGACACACTTTTTGAAATGCTTGAGATCCCTATGCTATTTTCATGAGAGACTGGAGTTGTATTGCCTGCTGACAGCAAAAGGGCCATCTGTGAAAAGAATTAGTCAGAAGTGCACTGCCACTCTAAGGGAACTGTGTACCCTTGCAATTTGCTTGTATGACTGTCAGACCCAAATAGCTGTACCTGCTCCATATTTGGTTTCTGGTATAGCCTAATGGGACACCATCCTGTTCATAGCCCCCTACTGACTAAAGAAGCTTCATGAATCAATGCATGGTATGTTGTAGGATCAGAGTAAACTGATGGGAAAGGAACTCATGGGGAAATCTAACTTCCCAAAACTCTCCCAATAAGACAGTCTTGTATGGTGGCATACAAGACTCATACAAGACTATCTCAGTGGTATGACAGTATGAATATGTGGTGTACACATTGTTACAAGTAAGATTTAATTTGGGGGCCTCTGTGCATTAGAAGAGCATTGGATGTTGGTATCAGATGCTTGGCTAGTGCAGCTTAGGGAAAGAATTCTGGATTTAGCTGGTTGCTCTTCTTCTGTGGCCAAGGATTTTCATGCCAACTAGAATCTCTGCTGCTCCTTCCTGTTTATTCTTGGTCCCAAGACTCTCGCTAATGTTCCTGGTTTACAGGGTTCCAGGAAGGCCAAAGGACTTTTGGGAAATGCTCCCAATGATTATCTGCTTACTTTTTCTGAAAGGAAGAGGAGCCATTTTACCTTTTCAAATGTGTGTGTGTGTGTGTGTGTGTGTGTGTGTGTGTGTGTGTGTGTGTGTGTGTGTGTGTGTGATGTGAGAAAAACAGAGACAGAGACAGAGGGAGCTGACCCTCTTTCTCATTGGTTCCAGAGACCTTGCTCCCAAGGGTGAGACTAAGAGTAGATATAAGAAAAGCTATGCTACTGTGAAGAAGACATGTTTTCTCCTATCAGACCTGCTGCTAGGGAAAGTGATGAGGAAACTGGAGTTTAAATTCTCACCAGGGATTTAAAATAAAGACTCTTTCTGTTCATTTAATTTTCTGTCCATTTTATTCAGCTGTTTCATACCTAAATAACACACACCAAAATGTAATTTCATGTTTGTGGTTTATGTCACTGCACACCAAGGGACTCTAATAGGAGACTTTAATTGTGCAGAGGAGAAATTTTTTTCTCAGTTAACAAAAGTAGATTGTGATTCAGGAAGCATAGTACTTCTGACTGAGAGACTCAAGGCAACTTTCTTTTGTCTTAAGATTCCATCTTCATGGGCAGAAGTTGGCTGTCAGATTATGGCCTTTGAACCAAATAGGTTTGTCTCTTGTTTTGGTTGTGCTTACATACTGAGAGTGATTTTCACACTTTACAAAAGTTTGGAAAAGATTTTTAATGTGAAATTTACATGGTATTAAAGTTTCATGTCCATAAGTAAAGATTTACCAAAATATAGCTCCATTTATTTATTATTTATTTAGCTTTGGTGCTATAGTGGCAATGTGGCAGGTGGATTGGAAAGAAAGGCTTACTTTCTCAATCTCGACAGAGAAAGAGTTGTTCCAAAGTATGATTGTAGATTCTGATTGAAGCTGGCTTTCTCTTCTTTTGTCTACTAAGAGGAAGGGAAGAAAGAATTGTTGCCAGGCACCAAAACTGCAGCAACATGAAGAAATATAGTTTGTTTTGGACAGCTATGGGTGCAGCTAACACGTATGCTTCTGTTATTCAAAGGAAGGAGGGCAAAGATGTTGGGGGGCATCTGTGCATGTGTGTGTTTACTCTGGGTTTTTCCGCCATTTTTAAATTCAATGTGGTTGGTTGATGGGTGGCCATCTTGGTTTATAGATGATGTTCTGTACTTTGATAGAAATAAATATGAAAAATGTGTGGTAGAGGAGGACTTCTCCACGAACATATCCACTCCACATATATCTAATGAGAATGGTTACCCATCTTTCTCCCAATAGGGTGTTGTGTCTTAGGAGCCAAATTTAACATTTTTATGGCTGTGGTTCTACAAAGAGGTTCTTGAAAGTGTGGTTTCACTAGATTCTGATGAGACTTTCTGAATCTTGTTCTTCTCCATCCAGGCTTTCTACATTAGAAGCAAAGTAATTTGTATTTAACAGGCTCACAGGCAATTGCATGTTTGGGAATCCTTGCTCTAAAAGATGTAGCCTTAATCCATAATTATAATGAATGAATTACTTGCTCCCTTCTCTGAATGAGCATTTTGTGCTTTCAAGGGAATCAGCAAACATTTTCTCTTCTTACTTGGATTTCTTATCAATAGTCTTTTGTACTCAGAAAATGTACACAAGTCAAAGTAGACAAATCATATTTTGGCTCCAGATTCATTTGAGTGGACAGTGTCAGTCTGCCAAAGTCAGAAAGTGACTCCCATGAAATTGGCTTGGAGACTACCACCATCATCACACAGTGTTCTCTGTCCTTAACTACTGATTCCTCAGCCCTGGACTGTGTGAAAAGAGGCCTCGAGAGACACTTGATGCCTGTTCCAAGTAAACAGAGCCAAGGAAATCTTTTACAAACGAGCATTTGGTAGAGGAATTAAGGCTCCAGTCAAACAATTTAAGTAATTTAGTATTTCAGCATATCTCTTGTATATCTCTTGATAGCCACAAAACCCCCAACTTGAAGTGAACTATAATTTTGGTTTAATATATGCTGTTGTCTATCAAGGGTATATCTCACACTATAATTTGTAAAATACCTGTAGTATTCTATAGCAGGGGTGGCGAACATGCGGCTCTCAAGCCACATGTGGCTCCTGGCCAAAATGAATGCAGCTCTTTGCCTCTTATCAATATTTTGTATACTGTGGCTCTTTGCCAAGTTTGGATTTTGTTCTGCCTCTGAGGAGAGATCTCTGAGCGCGTAGTCCTGCCCCCAGGCTGCATCCTATGGAAACAACGGCACGGGCCAGCAAGCGGGGTGGGGGGGGGGAACAGGGGACGGGGGACGGACCCGTGTGTCACATGTTGGGTCACATCTTGCCATTAGTTCTGAGTGTGGAGGACGCAGTATACCCTCACCATCACTGCAGGATTTTTACCCTTATTCAAAATGGCAAAATGCAATATGTGTTTAATAGATTATTGTTAAAATTAGATGCTTTTGTGTGAGTGTCTGTTTTGGCAGGTCACTGTGTGGTGTGGCTCTGTGACTCTCACAGTTTAAAATTTTGGCTCTTTGTGTCGAACTTGTTCACCACCCCTGTTCTATAGCCTTACTACCTCCTAGTGCAATATATTCTTGAATACTTCACAGATGGAACAGTAGAGAAATTGTGAGGTATTTGTGCACCAAGTTCTACTCAGTAAGAGATAGGCTGAGACTTTCAACTTCAGACTCATGACATGTAGCACAGCCTCTAAAAATTGGTGCCTGCAGATCTGTGCTCATACATGCCTTCTGCCTGTAAATGGTAGTGGATTCTCTTGATCTCCGGCATCGCCATTTATTAGTGTGCACGCATATTCAGAATCTGGATGGAGGTCCTGCTTGCAATGTGGTTATGAGTGGCCAGCATTTGATTTCTCTGTTCAGTTCTTTTGTTCAGTGACTCTGAAAGGAGGATAAAGGCTTACCGACTATGGGCCAGAAAGTTATAAGAGGTTCCTGAGTTACTTATTTTCCATTTGAATTTTTCTTGCTTCAAAACTGTAAGACTTTATCAGGGAAGAATAAAGACAGTAGAACTCTGTGGCAGCACATTTAATAATTAATGGGCTTGTGCCTCAATCAGAAGAGAGATATATTATCACAGAGTTCTGCAGAATGAGTTAAATCCAGAGTGAATTATTTGCTTGACTTGATGTGTAGAGTAATTTGAGATCGTTTGTTTTAGGGGTGGATTTTTGTCTTCTCTCAAAATGATTTCTCCTCGGATTCTGCCCAGCTTCCTAGTTCCTTTAATCTTCTTGAAACTGAGTAAAATGAGAAAGTGTTAAATTAGTTGAAACAAGTGAAATTTATGTTTACCATTCATTTCAGCAAATATGCAGTATATATTTTGCTATAATGTCTTTTGACCTCACCAAAATTAGTAAATGATTCGGAAATTTTATTTTATTTATTTTTTGCTGTAGTAAGCATAGGGGAAATAGTTGCAAATACATTACTATATTAGCTCTGAAGTTTTCCTTTCTTTTCTTCAACATGATATTTATGTGTTGGCTATGCTGTCCTTGAATGTCTCGTCTTTTTCAAATATAGTTATTTATAGGATAAAATTCCATCTTTCCAATCATAAAAGCTATATTTTTCTTTCCCCAGTTGTCTAGACTTCACCATAGTAAGAAATTGAATCAATTTACTATCATTGAGGTTACAAAAACTCAAAAATCGAGACTTTCTTAGATACCATAATTAATAAGCAATAGGAAATCATAGGAAGTAGCTTTCTATTCATCTCATGCCACAAAGATTGGCACACATCACAAAGAACATGAACAACCAGTGCTGGCGGGGATGCAGGAGAAAGGAACTCTCATTTATTATTGGTGGGAATGCTGTCTAGTCCAAACTTTCTGAAAAACAATAAGGATATTCCTCAAAAAGCTGCAAGTTGAGCTCCTAGATGATCCAGCAATACCATTTCTAAGGATATACCTTAGGAACACAAAAACACAATATAAAAATGCCCTCTGAACCCCTATGTTTATCACATCACTGTTTACTATAGCTAGAATCTAGAAACAACCTAGGTGCCCAACAACAGATGAGTGGCTAAAGAAACTATGGTACATTTACACAGTGGAATACAATGCAGTTGCTAGAAAATATTGAGTCAAAAAATTTGTCTGTACATGGATGGACATGGAGACAATTATGTTGAGTGAAATGAGTCAGAAGAAGGATATACACACAATAGTCTCACTCATCTGCAGGATATCAGAAAAATAAAAGACAGTAATGGCAGTAATATCCGGAGCTGAGTGCAAGGAAGGCCAGCTAAAGATTTGAAGGTTGCCACAAAAAGTGGTGAGTGCAGCTAGAGCACTAATCACAATGACAATTGCCATGACAATGATAGTGAGAGAGAAAGGCAGAATGCCGGTCTGAGAGACTGACAGAGGTTGTAGTGGGAGGGGATTGGGGGGCATTGGTGATGGGAAATTGCACTGGTGAAGGGTGGTGTACATTCTATGATGGAAACACCAGTATGAAAATTTTTGTAAACATGGTGATTAAATTTTAAAAATACTAAATAATGGTTTCAGCTTTGCTGAGATGGACGAGGAGAATGAAAAAGAGATAAGGGGATAGATGCAGAGGTAAAGAGTGAAATGAGAGACTGTGAGAACTATTGAGAGAAAGAGAAAGACCTCAGAGTAAAAGAGCCTGGGAGGTTGGGGGGCCAAGGGTGTTGAACATGGTCTCTATAAAATGTCTGAAGCATTTGGTATGTTCTAATATCAGATAATAAGAATAATGGTGGTATCCAGAGTACTAACACAGCAGGTAAGTCATTTTAAAAAAATAATAATAAAATAAAATAAAACTGATACTTTTTAGGTAAACCAGTAGCCACTTGCTGGCTTGGAATGGCCCAAACCCTCCTTGTTCCCTTCCCCAAAAAATTCATAATGTTTTTTTTATCCAGGTTTCCTTTGTTCTTTAAAGAGCCATTTAAATGGTTTGATCTGGAACCACCCTGGAAACTGCAGGCTCAAAGATGAACAGACTGAAGTTTCAAGTTGTAGTTGGTGCACCTGCATTTCCCATAGGGATGCCCCAGAGGCTGGGACATGGGAATGGGAGTAGATTGCCATTGGCGGCACACGAGTGAAGGAAGAGTAGCCTTTGAGCAGATCTTAAAGGAAGAAGAAAGTAGGAAGTTGGAAGGAGGAGAAGGAGGAGAAGGAAAGGAGGCTGGGACATGGGAATGGGAGTAGATTGCCATTGGAGGCACACGAGTGAAGGAAGAGTAGCCTTTGAGCAGATCTGAAAGGAAGAAGAAAGTAGGAAGTTGGAAGGAGGAGAAGGAAAGAAAGTCCCAGCATGGTGGTTTGTGTGCAGAGCCTTGTGAATGCGGGGGAGCAGGTGGCACCAGGTCTGGGGACCATCTTGTGTGGGATTGGGCTTCTGTGGTGGAGGGAACAGAGAATGTAGTCAGAAGACCCTCACAGTCGGCTAGTTCTACTTCATCTGTTATGTTTTAGGGTGGAGGACAACCTGGTGACTCCAGGCTGTGCAGTTTGGTTGGAGACAATCCCAGGTTCTTCTTTTCCCAAGCATTTTTCTCCATTTTTTGCTTCTAAGTCAAAAGGAAAATTGTCATAAACTAGAAATTGGCCTCTGGGAATTGGGAAAATGGCCAGAAAACTCAACAAACCCTTTGCATGATTTATAAATTTCAAAAAGTCTGCCTAGAAACCAAGAAAAGACATAATATTGGTCTGTGCCGGTTGTGCAAATGCAACACAGATTTTTAAAACACCAAGTCAAAATAGTGATGCAAACCCCTTTTGGGTGGGTGGAGGTTGAGGAGTGCCAGGGACAGAGCCCAAATTCTCCTCTTCTGAGCCATATCCTCAGTCATGAAAAATGTGTTTGCTTAAATGTATCTTTGTTTATCTGTATCTGTTTATCTGTGTAGTTGTTCTCTGCTTTCCCTAGGTCATTTTTCTACCTATCTTCTCTTTTCACACTCTTGCCTTCACCCTCTATTTCTAGAACTCTCTCCAGTCATCACTTTCTCCTGTTTTTTCTATCTCTTGTTTGCTTTAGCACTTTTGTTTTATGTCCTACTAGATTTTTTTCTTTTTTCTTTTTATAAAGGCAAACCAATATTCCTTTTTCTTTATGTCTCTCTTGATTGTCTCCCTCTTTCTGAATCAATGTGAGAAGGAAAAAAGGGGCCATTTTGTAGAGAGTAAGCATGAGAAAGAGTGCAGTAGAACTTAATAAAAATTAGGCTCACAGGTGGTGAGTTTAAGTGGGGTAACTGGTAGAGAAAACCCACTTAAACACAGAGATAGACTTAAAATTTCATGAACAATAAAAAAGTGTTTATTTTGATCCAGTCATTCAGAACTTTGGTATTTGGGGATATTTAGATGAATCTAACAAAATTATGACAAAGATATGGTCATATCTGGGGAAATCTTATGCAGAAGACATTTGCCAATCTTATCATGAGTGCATCAAATTTAATCTATTCCCCTTTTTTGATTTGGCTTGGTTTGGGGCCACACATTGCAATAGTTATGAGTTATTCCTGGCTCTGCATTCAGGCATTACTCTTGGACCAAACTTGGGTCAGCCACATACAAGGCAAGTCCCTGACTTTCTATATTACTGCTCTAACCACTTTGTTCCCTTTTTAAATAGGGGGCACACTCATCAAGGCAGGCCTGACAGTTTGGTGCTCTGGAATCACACTTCCCACCACTTGGAGCTATCTTCCTGCCAGAATTTGTTTCCTTCCAAACCTGTCTTTACCATTTGCTCAACTGTGACCTTTAATTTTTTAAAAAATATAAAGGGACATTAGAATTACCAACACATCTTCATGTTACCTCTTCCTGCTTAAATAAATAAGTCAGATCGAAACTCCCATTTCATGTCAGAATGAAACTGCATAAAAACATGCAGATTTGTTTGAGTAAATCTATAAGTAAAATGATAATGTAATAGATATTCTAAAGCAGAGAGGTAAATAATTAGATGTCAGCACAAAGCACAATTATTCTTTTGTGCATGTTTAGTAAATAGTAGTCTGTTACCCCATCCCCCAATTTTGGAAAAAGCATGAGGAGGATAGATGGTGGAGAGACAAGGTACTATGCAGGACTGAATAAAGATGATATCTCCTGAAACCTGTCTGTGGATTTTCTCGCCACTACCTGAAACCTGCAGACCCGACAGCTGAAGGGCCTTGGAGACACATGGTCCTGGGCCAGCAGAGAAAGGCCTCATCTCACCATCCAACACCATCCAAGTCCATCCAAAGGACTTTTATTCTACAGTAGTCTTCCCAGTTTTCATGAATTGTGGCAATTAACAACAATCTCAAAATTTACATAATTTAAATGTTAGCTTTGATGTTCAAAGTCATGAATATTAGCTTTCTGCTACTGCAGAAAGTTAAGAAGATAAGAAAAAAGAAAGAAAATCACAAAGTACGTTCATAATATATTCACCTAAAATTTGGTGGACTGGTCCAATGGCTGAGCACAGACTTGCATGCAGGAGACCCAGGTTCAATTTCCAGTAGTGCAGGTTTTCCTGAATATCACTGCAAAAGACCCCCAAATACTTTTGGGTTTGACTCAAGGACTAATAATAGCAATGATGATCATGATTATGATAAGAATATATCCTCCCAGGGCTATTGCTGTTAACTTTTGTTCCTTTCTACCTTTATTTTAATCTTCTTTAGATTATTATATTTATATCATTTTCCTATTGAGTTTATAACAAAGTTTTTTTCTAATGCATATCCTTCCAGGGCTCCTCAAACTTTTTAAACAGGGGGCCAGTTCACTGTCCCTCAGACCATTGGAGGGTCTGACTATAGTAAAAACAAAACTTATGAACGAACTCTTATGCACACTGCATATATCTTATTTTGCAATGAAGAAACAAAACAGATACAAATACAATATGTGGCCCGCAGGCCATAGTTTGCTTAGACATGTGTATAATTTGTATCAGAGATCGAATCCTGGACTGCACACATACAAGGCAAGTTCTCTACCACTGAGCTACATCTTAGCCCTAAAACAAAATTTGTGTTCATAAAATGTTCTGTTGTTGTGGGGTCACACCTAACTACAGGGGACCCACTAGAGCCACAACAGGTGGTTCTTAGGGGGTCATACATGCTGGGGATTAAATTTAGAGCCTCACATATGCTAGGTATGTGCTCTGCTACTGGCACATCCCTGACTACCGTGAAACTTACTTTTTCTCCCACCCCCACCATGAAATTTTTCTGACTCATTATAGTTAAAGTCATGTGTGTACCATGGTGTTGGTATTCATGGTTTTGGTGTCCGTAGTTACCTCTCCTCACCATCACCAAAGTTTCCAAGATCCCTGCCCCTGTGCAGATAGAGGCCTTTGAATTAGTCCTCATCTGTATCTCAATTGGTTTTCTTTGGTTTTGTTTCTCCATTGGCTTTTCATCTGACTTTTTCCCCTTCCTAGGGGTGCTGCTTTGTTTTTTATCTCAATAAATATTAGTCAAGAGGCCTGATCTGAGAGCTGCCATCTGTGGTTCCACACGTGGTGGAGTGACTGGCTGGTGGATGAACAGCTTACAGTGTGAGTTATTTGCCTGCTAAAACCTTCATATATGTGTGCATTATTTATTGCAGGGAATTGCTACCGGAGCAGCTTATCCTATCCTACCCAGATATGGGGGTATGGGATTTTCTTTTCCCCTCTGGGGACTTACCATTCAATACCCTTGTGTTACCTGCAACCCACTTAACCCCTCTAATGTAGTGTGTCAGCTTATATTCCAGGCCCCAAGGCTTGTAGTCAATTGACAGTATCTTTACTTTTGCTTTTATTCCCTACACACCAGATAAAAGCTTATATAGAGGTACTGGGAAGGGAGCACAGCTAGTCATATATCCTTGGCCCAGAGTGCTCCATTTCTATTTGGGGAAGGCCCCTCAAAGTGGGGGTTGAAGGGGACCCTCACTTAGCCAGATCAGTTGCATCAACCTTGGTGGGGTGACAGATGTCACAGCCAGATCACCCTACACACCTCCTACACACCACAGATGTGTGAGCACATCAAGTGCTCATCCTTTTCTCTCTGCTTCATGTCCCTCAGTCCCCTGAAAAGTGCCATTTGAGTATTTGATAAATTTACTTCACATAAAGTCTGGAGATTCTTTAATGGCTGTGGTAAAATTGCATACATAAGGTCTTTTTGGGCTCTCTGGCTATGGCATTTAGATCAGGGAACAGGTGGCCTATGACATCACAGCCTGGTCCCTTTGCAGCCATGAGGCCTCCTTTCAGGTCCCACCTGAGTATATCTTCATATCTCTCACCATTGGCACTACAGTGAGCTGCTTTGCCTTGTGGGAGAGGGAACCCTGTCCTGGTGCCACACCAGCCTGCCCCACCTTGTAGACAAGTACCATCTCTGGACAGCTTTTCTGATGCAAACTGAGAAACCATCACCCACAGAGACACAGAAATGGTTCACACCTGTCCCCATTCTAGAAACCTTGACTAAGGCTATACTTTGAACCAGGTGTCTTTGGTGAGATGAAAGTTTACACCATGAATGACTTTCTTTCCAAGACCCTTTTGGGCACATCACTCATCCTGGGTGTCTGCTTCAAGCGTTCTGGGAACACAGCTCCATACGCCCCCCCCCCCCCCACTTTACAGGGCAGTTCTTCCACACTGCTGCTGGCTGGCCCTGACTGTCTCTGCTCACCTTACTCACTTGTTTGCTCTCACAAGAATGTGCAGCTTGACCCAGAGTTGGAAGGGGTGCTTCCAAGGCACCCCTGCTCCCACCTGAACACCGGCCTCTTCTGCAGGTGGGATGTGACTTTCTCTCCTCAAAGTGTGCACACATTGTGTATATGTACCACAGTTTCTTTAGCCATTCAGCTGTTGAAGGATATCTTGGTTGTTTCCAGAGTCTTGCTATGGTAAATAGTACTGCAATGAATATAGGTGTAAGGAAGGGATTTTTGTATTGTATTTTTGTATTCCTAGGGTATATTCCTAGGAGTGGTATAACTGGATCGTATGGGAGCTTGATTTCCAGTTTTTGGAGGAATCTCCATATCGCTTTCCATAGGTTGAACTAGACGGCAATCCCACCCAGCAGTGGATAAGAGTTCCTTTCTCTCCACATCCCCGCCAACACTGCTTGTTCTCATTCTTTGAGATGTGTGCCAGTCTCTGTGGTGTGAGGTGGTACCTCATAGTTGTTTTGATTTGCATCTCCCTGATTATTAGTGATGTGGAGCATTTTTTCATGTGTCTTTTGGCCATTTGTATTTCTTCTTTGTCAAAGTGTCTGTTCATTTCTTCTCCCCATTTTAATGGAATATTATGCAGCTGTCAGGAGAGATGAAGTCATGAAATTTTCCTATACATGGATGTACATGGAATCTATTATGCTGAGTGAAATAAGTCAGAGAGAGAGAAAAACGCAGAATGGTCTCACTCATTATGGGTTTTAATAAAAATGAAAGACATTCTTGCAATAATACTTTTCAGACACAAAAGAGAGAAGGGCTGGAAGTTCCAGCTCACCTCAGGAAGCTCACCACAAACAGGGATGAGTTTAGAGAAATAACTACATTTTGAACTGTCCTAATAATGAGAATGTATGAGGGAAATGGAGAGCCTGTTTAGAGTACAGGCGGGGTTCGGGTGGGGAGGAGGGAGATTTGGGACATTGGTGATGGGAATGTTGCACTGGTGATGGGTGGTGTTCTTTACATGACTGAAACCCAAACACAATCATGTATGTAATCAAGGTGTTTAAATAAAATTTAAAAAAAAAGTGTGCACACAGTTCTAGGTGTGAGTCTTCCCCTAACAGGCCTGAGCACCGGCCTCCTCCACTGCACCCACCACAAGGAGCTCAGTGGTTTATAGCTGTAGCCCAGCTTTCTGCCTGGAGATATTTTTCCAGTCAGCATTGTCAGACTTTTGTAAATGGTGTGAAACTGTTTCCTTTTCACCAGAAGAAGAAAATGTAAGAGAGGCAGTGGATTAAGAAAATGGACAATAAGGAGAAAATAAGATGACTCTGAACAACAAGGGAATTACCCTGTAATCATTTAGTTCCTATCAGATGTTCCAGTAGATACATTTGCTTTAGATGGATCTCAGTTTCAAGGCTTTTTTCCCTTACTTATTTAAAGGAAGAAAAATGTGGTTCTTAGGTGTAAATCAATTTGAAAACATGGTTTCAGCTTCTTCATTTCTCCTCTCTGACCAGCACGAATCTTCTCTTTATTTCGTATACTGTGACATCCACCAATGAGGCTGAGGAAGGCTTGAAATAGTCCTCATGGGACTGGCCTTATCTAATAAAGGGTGCACTGGGCTCTTTGAACCAGGCCCTTCTGTCTACCTGCTTGCTTACATTTTAAACATCAAAGGAAAAAAAGAGAGAGAAATGAGCTGTTTCTACTTCACAGACTTCCTTTGGCACTATTTGTAATCTAGTGGAAATTGTGTGTGTGTGTGTGTGTGTGTGTGTGTGTGTGTGTTGAGGGGGATAGAGAGAGAGGAGAGAAAAGAGAAAAGACTTAGCATATATTTGCAAGGGATTGGGAGAGAGAGAGAGAGAGAAAGAGAGAGAGAGAGAGAAAGAGAGAGAGAGAGAGGAGAGAGAGAGAGAAAAGACTTAGCATATATTTGCAAGGTATTGGAGCCAGCTGGTTCAGGTAGTTAATATTTGAACGTTTGGACTGTCTGGGAGCCAAGAGATTGTTTCTAAGTAGTAACACAACTCAGCGTAGTGTGAATGGTCCCTAGTAAAACCTTGATCACCACCAAAAATGATGGTTACTGACTGAAAGCCAGGGGTGAAATGTTTGTCATTTTGATTATGCTTGATTTTTGTTCAGAAGAAAAAAGTGTGGATTCCACTTCTTGTGACTCAGAGCCGTGCAGAAGATGAAGTGATTATGTTAGGGAAGGTAATTCCAAGTTTTTTGGGAACCACAAAGATCACTCAGAGATTTAAGGCATTTCTCTTTGTCTGTAGCTAACCCTGATTTATTCCACATACCCATATGGCTTTCTGAGCCCACCAAGAGTGATCTCTGAGCCAGGAATAAGTTTTGAGCACTACTAGATGAGTAACAACCCAGCCTCCCCCCTCCTCAACAAATATAAAGACTAATTTTAGAGGCAGTGAGATGGGAATTTGAGAGTGAGGCAGCATTCCAAGGTCAAGGAGATGGAAATGTGTCTCAAGACCAAAAGGTTGGAGTTGTGAGTAGAAAACACCTACAGGAGGGAGCAAGAAAGAATCCGAGGGTCTTTCTGCCTTATGCATGCACAGTCCAAACCCTGGCCTTGGTTCACCCAGCCCATTATGTAATAGCCATTATACAATAGCCATAATATATAGTGGTTATATGATATAATGATAATATAATATAGTATATAATAATGACTTTACTATGATTAAATATGTGGTACCCTGGCTATATAGCAACCATTATACTAATATGATTTGCATTGCAGTTTTGCCCCTTAGTGGGTTTTTCTGTATCATTATGGGCAATCGAATGTGAGAAGCTGTATACGCCTACAATTCTCAGTCATCTTACAGATTTCATCTCAGCCCCACCCAGCATGATGATGTCATCTAATTCACCCTATGGCTACAGGATACAACTTACTTGTTTGGGCTCTTTGGTGTCAGCTACAAAAATCTCCACCATTCTGGAGTATCTGATGCTTCTTTAAGGAGATTGCCTGTAGTTCCTGTGGTCTCCCCGCTCCTTTTCTCTCTGGAGTGTACTAGGTTTGAACAAAAATGCTTGCATCTTTCTTTGTGGAATGATTCATATTTTGGGACTTCCTCTTCTGCTGATCAGACACACAAACCAAGGACTTCTTGGTCGTCCCCGCCATCCCCCAAGTTTACCCGGCAGCATTTTGCTGATATTCCCAGACAAGATATAACTCGCAAGTAGACGAGTCAGCTTTACAGATACTTCATGCCCACCCTGACTGCCTGGTTTTAGCAGAGCGTCCTCTTATAGACTCTTAACTGCATGGGCAAATGTGATCTAGCAGTGGACCCACAGTCTCTCCTTGAATTTTGGTCATTTCAAGTACAGTTTGTCTTCTCAGCTAGCAATATGAGCTTATGGAAAGTAGGAACCATGTCTTATTTAATTTTGGTTTGGGGCCACACCTAATGGGTTTTGGGGCTATTCCTGGCTCTGTATTGGAGGATCACTCCAATGGTGCTCAGGGGGTCATGCAGTATGAGGTGTCCCTCATGTAGTGCATGTGTTCGGCCTATTTAACTGTCACTCTGGTATCCCAGTTTACTAATAAAATTTGTAATATCAGAAAATTGGTAGGCCTCATTAAAAGGGAATATAAGTGGGTGGATTTGGGGTCAAAAAGATAGTATGGCAGATAGGGTATTTGCCTTGCAGATGGCCAGTGTGGATTTGATGCTGGCAACACATATGCTGCCCCCAAGCATCATTAAGAGTAAATCTTGAGTGCGGAAAAGTAACCCTGAGCATTGCTAGGTATGGCCCAAATATAAAACAAACAAACCAAAAAAATAAAAGAAGTAGGTGGATAAATTAATAAGTAAAACCATTTCTTAATATCTAATAATATTTGAATGTATAATACCAAGGTATTTCTCTCAAACCAGATGATTTTCATATATGCTTCCTAGATGGAAAAAGATTAGACTAAAGATGCTCTACAAAGCCTAATTACTTTGTCTAAGTAATAAGGACTTAAAATAGCCTACAAAATAATGATGAGATGATACTTGCCTAGATAACCAGAATTCTATTTTGCAGTATCTATAAATAGTGGTTATATTAGCAACCTAAAGATGCATATGATAAAACATCATAAAAGTGGCTTTACCCAATTACACGTATGCTTATGATTATTTTGGAAATGCAGTTGTATCAGAATAAAGAAAAGACCACAAAGAGTAGTGAGAGCAGTTAAAGAAATAACTACACTAACAACTATCATGACAGTGTCAATGAGTGAGAGAGGTAGAATGTCTGTCTCAAATACAAGCAGGGGTGGGGTGAAGGGGGAGAAGAGGGGCACTGGTAGTGGGAATGTGAAGGGGGGTGTTCTTTTGATGACTGAAACCCAACTACAATCATGTTTATAATCATGGTGTTTAAATAAAATTAAAAAAAAAAAGAGGGCCCGGAGAGATAGCACAGCGGTGTTTGCCTTGCAAGCAGCCGATCCAGGACCAAAGGTGGTTGGTTCGAATCCCAGTGTCCCATATGGTCCCCCGTTCCTGCCAGGAGCTATTTCTGAGCAGACAGCCAGGAGTAACCCCTGAGCAATGCCGGGTGTGGCCCAAAAACCAAAAAAAAAAAAAGAAAGAAAAGAAAATTTCCCTAGAGGTAAAAACTAGTTAAGATCATAGATTGAGCTGATCTTTTCCAAATACCTTAGAAGGTGGCTAAATTGTTCCTCCACTTAAAAACTTATTGTTATAATTATTTACTAGTAGGAAAAAATAATCTGGAACAAATGCATCAATTAAGAACAGTTGGAGGGGCCGGTGAGGTGGGGCTAGAGGTAAGGTGTCTGCCCTGCAAGCGCTAGCCAAGGAAGAACCACGGTTCCATCCCCCACGTCCCATATGGTCCCCCCAAGCCAGAAGCAATTTCTGAGCACTTAGCCAGGAGTAACCCCTGAGCATCAAATGGGTGTGGCTCCCCCCCCCAAAAAAAAAGAACAGTTGGAAATGTGGTCAAACCTGGTTCTGTCTCCAGCACCACATATGGTCTTCCAACCCTCACCAGGACTGATCTCTGAGTATAGATTCAGGAGTAAACTCTGAGCATCACTGGGTATGACCCCACAATAAACAAAAAAATACAAAACAAATCAACATGCTAAAACCCTGTGGCCATGGAGGTGCTCAAAGGACTGAAGCACATATTAAAAAAAATAAAAGAACAGTTTTAAAGTCAGTGGGTGAACACAAATTCTCAATCTTGAATACTAATTGCCATTATGTTTTTGGATTAAGGAAATATTTTACAAATTTTGTTTGATTAAATTTTTACTGTTGTAGAAGCCATTCCCAGTAGAATTTGAACCCTCACCAATAGCCTCACCCTTGCAAGTCCTTTCCTCAACCACTTGAGTTACATGCCCAGCCCCTCTAGTTATTTTAAAGGGAAAATAATTGTAGGGGAGCCTCAAGAATGTAATAATAGTATCCAGAACGCCCATGAGCATAATTGGAGGAAGACAGAACTTCTGTTTAGAATGACACTAGTTTTGAACCAGTGACAATAGGAGATACAAGTCTGCCAAACTTGGTAACCTCCTGAACACTTCTCTGGTTAAGAGCTTAGCACAATCAAACTCGCGGTCCCGAGAGTTGTTGCAGCCCTCTGTACAACATTTTGTGGCCCGCGGCCGGTCTTCGAATATCACAGTATTCGCAATTATTCGCTTACTGAATAAAAATCACATATTTGAAGGTCGGCCGCAGGCCACAAAATGTTGTACAGAGGGCCGCAACAACTCGCGGGCCACGAGTTTGAGACCCCTGGATCATAATGACTCTGCATCATCAAGTAAACATTTAATTATGTTCAGTAGACTTTGTTTAATAAGGCATGGAATTAGTACCTTTTTAGTACTTAATTAGTACTTAGAGACACTTAATAGTATACATTTCAGTTATCTGAAAATTCACTTTTGTGAAGCACCTGAATTTCCTGACTTCTCAAGTGCCGTGGTGGCACGCGAAGTCTTCACAGTGGACCAATAGGCAATGGGTCAGGAGTGGCACGTAGATAGAAATAGTGGTGCTTTGATGTAAGGGTGGGAAGTGGCTTTGTCAAAATGTAGCATGTGTCAGCCCTTCAGAGTTGAGGCATTTTGTCTAAGTGTTTAATTTTTTTCTTGGAATTCCTTTGCTCAGCTTTTATAGTTGTTCCCAGCACTTTGCCCACACCCTACTAAAAGGGTCTACTAATCCCTCCTGATTCACGTTGTTTTTATACTTGACCAGGTGACTATGTGGTCAAAGCCATCTTCTCTTGGGAGGATAAAAATCAAAGAAAAATCAAGAAACAACATTTAGGATATTAACACAAGGCTTATTTGATAATATTTTTTTAATAAGAATGTAAAAAGGATGAAGAACTAGAATACTTCTCAGCAATAAAGAACTCAGTCTGCAAAGCATTATGTATGATTCTCAAAGCCATCATGCTGAGTGAAAGAAATTAGACACCAGAAACTTCTCTCTGATCTGAGGTGTGTGAAATTCTAGAAAAGGCAATTCTATAACAGCATAAAATGAATTCACGGTTGCCAGAGCCTGGAAGGCAACTAAGGGCCTTGATCCTTAGAGGAATGGGGTGAGGGACCAGGGAGAAGCCTAGAAAGTTGGAGCACAAGCTTGCCATGAGGGACCCTGATTTAATCTTGGGGATTGCAGCGGTCCCTCGACACCATTGGCTATGTATGTTATCAGGGGACTCTGAAGTGACATTGATTATTAGCATTTTGGTTGTTGTCATAATGGCAGTATTCATGTTGCTGGATACATTGATCTTTAATGGCTAAATTTTATTATATATAAATTCTTTTTAGTCAAATTGTTTTCAAAAAAGTGAATAGGAAAGACAGGGAGCTAGCTCAAAGCATAGAGAACATGCTAGCATGTAAGACTCTGAGTTCAGACCCCAATGATGTATGCTTCTCAACTCCTGGAGTTCACCCAAGGCTTTGCTTGTATCCCTACCCCATGTCCAGGATGGCTGGATTAGATGCATTTGCAGGCTGGAGGTCCAGACCCAGTCCAGCAGACCTGCACTGTGGACCAAACATTTGAGGATTTCCCAGTCCATTCCTCACCCCATGAACTCTGCAGGGAGATTCATCTCTAGAAGCAACTTAATGGGGAAAGAGTTTCAAATCACTTCTCATGCTCTATAAAGATGAATCATTGGCCAACCCCTTTGCAGCATTATTATTATTTGTTTGGATGTCTACAAGAAACCAACATTATTGTTTTTTAAAACCTTCATTGACCTCCCTGAGGGCTCAGTTTAAGTGTTTAAGCTTCAGGCAAGAGTACAATTCACCCTGAGCTTTGGGATTTCCTTGTCATGACTTCACTGTGTTCTCAGGTGTGTTTGCTCAGTGGCTTCTGGAATTTGGGAGACGTGACCTCATTGTGTCATGCCCTAGAGAAGCAAAGACTGTGCACCCGGGACACTTGATTCTCTTACCCTTACACTGAAGTTCCTTAGAAGATGTGGCTGAGTTCCTGTGTCCAGGGGCTCAAGGCAAGGCTGTGCTGTTTTCTTATGCCTTTGGCTTCTTGGTCCCCCACTGAACAGTGCACACTTATGGTAACCCTTTCCCTGCCCACCGTCATGAAGGTGCTTTTAGATTTTAGAGGAAAATATATTTTCAGGCAGAAGGGATGGATTTCATTTTCTGGGCTCAGTCGAATATAAATAGAAAAAAGATCAACCCAAATGAATTTCTAAATTTCATCAAAATTTACATTTCATTCTCTCTTCTTGGAAGAATATGAGCAATAGTGCTGGGAAACCAATTGTTGCCATATTTTTCCCAGAAAATTTAATTTTGATTTTTGAAAAACCAGAAATGGAAAAATTAGGGCTCTAGCCATCTGCCCATTTTTCTTCAATTTGGGGGCTATAATTTGAAGTCTCATATTTGCTGCTAGATGATTATACCATAATTAAACTGTGAACTGTGATTATATAGATTTATTGTTGATGTCAGCCTATTGTGTTAACTCTTTAACTCTCCCTTTGCGTTTTTTAATCAGCGCTTCATTCTCCTTTCTCATCTTTTCTCTCTCTCTGCTCTGACAAGTGTCTGAGGAGGCTTGGTGGTGAGTGAGTTCAGCGTTCTGGTGACATTGTGACAGTACTGATTGGCAGTCAGGCCTGACACTCCAGAGTCTGTAGCTTCCATTCTTTGCTGATATGCCTGTCTCAGAGACAGGAAAATTGATGACTGACTAACCCAATGTAGTGTACATACAACGAGAACTTAGGAATCCAGAACCAAGTCTGTTTTTGTTTTTGTTTTTGATGCAATGTGCTGAAAATATGTGTAAAGCTTTCTTGCTCTCCTGCCTTCAACATTTTGATGTCCTCCAATATTTTAACCTTTCACTGGTCAACAGTCTCATCAATCTGATTCTTATTATTCTGACTCAGCTGGGGCCTTGCTTTCAACTTGAAGCCACATTTGCTATGTGACCTTGAGTTTGAATTCCCTTATCTTAATATTGGGAGGCTAGTAATGCCCCGTGTCTAAGGGGATGTGGCTTACAAAAGCTAATTAGTGATTAGAAAGTGATTTATAAACAGGTTTAACTATGCAGAATCTGTTTCAAGTATTTTTCCTTCTCTAATCTTTATGGGTTCCTGTGTTAGTGAGTTAGTTCATTCATTCAACAATGATGTTTTTCAGAAGCACTCCTTCTATACTATTTTGCACTGTTCTACATGCTGGGGACTTAGCAATGAATGAAATGGACTCTGCCTTTCTAGAACTTATATTGTAGTAAAAAAAAAAAAACCCAGACGGTAAAATAATAATCAGTGGATGGTTTATGTTTTGAAAAGGCCACTCTGGCTGCAGCTGGTAAGATACACTGCAGATTCCTTTTTATGGATGTCATTTTCTCTTCAACATATGGACCTTATGTAGTTTCAGATGTAAATTATGACACAAGGTGTAATTCAGTCATTGCTAGAAAGTAAGAAAAACCAATTTGTTTATGTGTGAATTCTTTCCATAAATACTGAAAGGATCATACACCCAGTATTTTTCTCAGTGAAGTCCCATTTCTATAGGATAAGTCTTTACCTGTAATAGGGAGAAAGACACTGGTGGTGCTGAATTCCAGTTCATTAAGGCACATGCTCTAAAGAGGGGTGTGTGTGTGTGTGTGTGTGTGTGTGTCGGGGAGCTGGATACTATGAAAAAACTCACTGTAAACTGACTACCTTAGAATCTGGCGTTGAAGCCCAGTTATTTCACTAATCCCTCCAGATTTTTATGACCTGTAACTGAAGTCCTTTAGTCTAATTTTGTGTGTGACTTTTTGACAAAGAAGAGGAAAACATATTTGAACCTCATTAAGAAGGTAACCCTAATATTTTAAAATTAGTGTGCTCTCATTTAATAATCTAGCTTGGAAATCTCTCCACATCAGTATAAGCAGTATAAGCTGCCTCATTCCTTGTGATCATTACCTATGATTTCATTCTGCAAATAGACTGATTTAAGCTTGTACCATGCTGGATTTTTCCCTTGCTATAAATGCAGAAACAAGTTGCAGTACAGTTTGTGTGTCTTACCACTATTAACTGTGTTTGGATTTGTGTGGGTATCAAACCCGGAACCTCAAACTCATAAGGCATGTCCCAACACCACTATTTATTTTTAAGCATTCTTTTGACATGAAAATATGAGAGCTTTTGAAGCATTTTCCAGTTGTCGACACAATGGTAGGCATATTGAAATATTAAAAATTTCTCACTGTAGAGGCCTGAGCAATGGCGCACTGGTAGGGCATTTGCCTTGTATGTGGCTGACCTAGGATGGACTGCGGTCTGATCCCTTCTCATATGGTCCCCCAAGCCAGGAGTGATTTCTGAGCGCATAGCCAGGAGTAACCCCGAAGTGTCACTGGTGTGGCCCAAAATTTAAAAAAAAAAAAACCTCTTACTGTAGGGTGTGGTCAATAAGTCTGAAAGCCGTATTAAGAGAACCATAAATATTTAAAAGATCTGACAAGCGCCCACAAAACCTTGTGCCATCATCATTCAGGGAGCAAATTCTTACAATTTACTAGGTGAACATTTTCACCAAAACCAGACATGAAATTGTTACTTTATTGGTTCACCATGAGATATTGAGTTAAAAAGTTGTTGATGGTTAAGTTTCAAACAGTGTTCCAACACCCATTCCTTTACCAGTGTTTATATCCTACCACCATTTTTTCAGGTTTTCCTCCTATCCACTCCAGCCCTCCCCATCTTTCTCTCTCTTTCTTTCTCTCCCTTTGTTCCCATTTTTTTTTCTTTTAAGCAACGTGGTTTGCAGTACTTTTACTGAAAGGATATATCATAAATATCACTTTACCTCCTTTTAACACAATGCTCAGGATGACTCTTGGTTCCTTACTTAGTAATTATTCTGGTTAAGGCTCTGGGGACCACACAGGATGCCAGAAATTGAACCCAGATCAGCCTCATGCAGCGGGTAGGCAAGTGTCCTATCCTTTGTACTATCACTCCAACCCCAATAAATGTTCTTATTGCTTAAGAACATTTCTAGTTCTTAAGGCAAGATTTTTTTGAAAAGTCTAGTTTGACCTTGGATGGTAGATAATAATATGATAATATAGCAGCATAAAAATTGAAGATAAGAGAGTCTTGTTGGACTTAACTTGACATGACTCCAAATACAGCTTTTTTTACTGAACAAACTGGCCTGGTTGGAGTAGTGTTGGCCTCTTACCAACACCTTACAGGAATTTTCTGGCATTCCATCACTGTGTACCTAAAGAATATAGGGCAAGTTCTGAAATTCCACCTCCAGGAGCGCAGAAAACCAAGCCTCTGAAAACCCCTTTTCTCGAAACTTCTTTGCTAATCATAAGGGTTTCTTTGCTGGAGCTGCTTGCTCATTGTGTTTGTTAACTTAAACTTTCTGGAAGTCACATGCCTCTGAGTTGTGTCTAGATGAGCTTTCTAGTTAACATTTGGCTCAGGACTTCACTGTAACATGATCTAGGCTGTAGCTGCTACATCATCAGAGACAGAGTTTTCTTTCTACCCCAGGTTAAAAACTGGGCTGACTTAAGAAACTTAATGTAGCCCCAGCTCCATGCTGGGATTGTTTTTCACTCATAGCCTCTTCTGCAAATCTTGGACTATGCGTGAGCATTTGTACCTATTGAAAAAGATTTTATTTTTTCTTAAATTAAATGTTCTAGGCACTGTGATTTACAAAGTTGTTTACAATAGGGTTTTCAGGCATAGGATGTTCCCACTTTTAATCCTACCATCCCATAATACATCCTTTCACCAATGATTCCAGGTTCCCTCCCACCCCCAGCCTGACCTATCCTTGGCAGATATATTATTTTTAAATTTAACTATTATAGTTACATTTTTAAAAGGTTTCGAAGTTCCTTTTATATTTGAGCATCACTTTTTTTCCTCTTGGTATGTGGCTCCCTTTGTAAACATCTTGATTTCAAAGATTTTATTTGGCAGGCATATACAAACCTACTTTTTTGTTTTTAGGTCACACCTGGTGTTCCTAGGGGTTTACTCCTAGATCTGTGCTCAGGGGTCACTCCTGGTGGGCTCAGAAAACCACATAGGGTGCTGGAGATTGAACCTAGTTTCAGCCTCGTGTCTCTATATTATTGCTCTGGCCCCTATTATTATGTCTTCCCTAGCATTTTTACCTTTCACATACATAATGCCATATAAAGAAAGGGACTGTTTTTCTCCCACCAGTTTCCAATTTGGAAAGGTCACTAGTCACCTCTCCATGAATGCAATGTGTGGAGTGAACATTATCATTTGTTTTGCTTAATGAGAAGAATATTGGTGATGGCAGGACCCACTGAGGAGGGCTGGATATGGAATTTTTCAGGGGGAGACATGCTGGCTCCCAACCCCCCACTCAGAGGCTATGAGTCTCAGTGGCATTTGGAGTGAAGCAGCCAGTTATACATTTCCCACACTGCCCTGAGTGTTCATTTTGGGAAGTGCTCTGTGACTTGGGATTCCTCCGTCCTTTTGCTCTCTGCCTTTTTTCTGAGCAGCTTGGATCTGACATGAATCCTTCTTTACAGGAACTCAGCCTTGCCTGGTCTCGGCCTCCTTCCTCCCCTGTCCTAACCGAACCACAGTCTCTGTCCCAGCAGTCTTCTTATGCTTCTTGGACACCGCTGTGCCATCTAGATTGGCTTCTGCTCCTCTCTGTACTCTCAAGAGCAGGATGTTCCTCCTTAGTCCTGTGTGCAGAGCTAGTATCCACAGGAGTCCTCTTTGGAAAGACTGCCAGCACCTGAAAAGAGAGGTATCCTGGGGGAAGGCAAGCAGGAAAGCAACACTATCCCTAGACCCTCGGCAAGAGTTCACTTTGGGATGACCGTTGTTTCGGGGACAAGTTCATTCAGAAGCTCAGCTGCCCAAAGGAACCTTTGAGGACAGTGTGTGGTGGTGGGATTTGAACCTGGCTCAAACCTCCCTGTAGGCTATCTCTGTAGGTAGTCTGAGACAGAGCTAGCAGTTGGCAGCACCTGATGACAAGGAGTCCCTTGGCCCTTGTACTTGCGTGCAGGTGTGCTGTGACCGAAGTTACCTTATTAACTACCCCATTGACTTTGTAACTAGTTAGTTCACGTTGGTGTGACTAACCATTTCCAAGCAGCTTTCATGCCTGTGATCTCATCTGTACTGCCAGCCAACTCCCAGAGGTGGTTCATGCAGGCACTGCTGTTTAGAGATATGGGAGTGAAGGCCACCAATTCATGGGGTTCCCTGTGGTAGCCTTGGGGGTAGCCCCGGGTCCTGGACTCCTGACTTCATACCCGCTTTCCCCTACTCCTTGTCAGTAGTCCCTGAAGGGCCACTGGCTCATCTTGGCAGGTCTGGTCTAGCACAGAAAGAAGACACCTGGCAAGCACTCTTTGAGGAAAAATGAGTGCTAGCAGTTTTCAGAGACCACATTTGGAGAAGCCTTGTAGGGTGATTTACAACTCAGATTTCCTTGTTCTTGTTGAGAAAGTGTCTCAGTCTACTCTGAAAAAAGCTTGTCGTGCCTGTCAAAAGAATCTAGCAACAGGTGAAGAGCAAAGCAATCTAAGAATGAGAATAAAGAGGAGGTTTTTTTTTTTGTTATTACAGAGGGAAGGCAGAGCAACTTAATAATTACTGTTGAAACAGTCACAGCAATGCTGAAGTTTCTCCATAATTTAATCAAACTGAATACTAACTACCTCCTCCCTAGTGGCAATACATAAATTAATTAATAGTAGGTTGGATTTAATAGCAGGTTGGATTTGAAGCTATGCCTTTCTGATTTTTTTCCTTTTGGGGGGTGGTTGAGGACTACACCGGGCGATACTTAGGAATTACTCCTGGCTCTGCACTCAGGAATTACTCCTGGTAGTGTTCGGGGGACTGTAGTCAAACTTGTGTTGGCACACACAAGCAAATGTCCTACTCATTGTACTATCGTGTTGGCCCCATATGACTGTCTATTTAGTCTATAAATAACTTGGTATTGGTGCCTTCATACTGGTTTGAGCTGTTCATAAAGTATCAGGAAGGAGAGTAGCTTCTAGATCCTCTTTGTCTTGTGACTCCTGCCACATCTGAGTTTTGAAAAAAATCTGCACTGCATGTCTTTCTTATCAGAAACATGTCAGTGCTCATTAGCGGGCACAGCTTTCAGCTTTGCACATGTTGTCAATTTGCTTTGTGAGTGTAGGTCTTTGTCTTTCTCCTGAAAGGACAGAGTTGAGGATAGTAGTTAAGACTGGGCTCTGAGTGAGATCATCTAGAATCGAATTCTTCTGGCTCTCATCACTGATGTCCTGTGTGACCTTGGGCCGCATATGTAACCTCCCCTGACTCTAGTCCCATCCTTACCTCCTATCAGAAAATATGTAATAACTGTAGCTACCCTTTGAGGTTGTTCTGACAATTAATGGAGTAATACATGGAAAGTTAGGAGAGTGCACAGTACAATCTTTGGACCAATAAATGTTGGATAATGCTCAGGATATTCTCCCTGTGGGCTTTTGGTTATGCTGTGTTTCCAAGGTGCCTACAAATTGCTCTTTTGCTTGTTGCCAAGTCACTCCCATCTGCCAGATGGTCAAGGATCCAAGTTGGCCATTTCGAGTTCCTGGCTTCACTGTAGACACCATTCATGTGAGGACAACTGAGAAACAGCCTGGACCACACTGAGGGGCTCCGGTCTGAAAGTATTGCCATCCATATTGTGGGGAGACACAAAGATGGAATTGTTTTTGGGCACCCAACAGTGAGGGAGCCTTCTGGTGCCTGTGTGGCAAATGCTACCAAAGAGTGGGAACGAGAAGAGGAGTGGGTTCTTCTGCTTTCCTGCAAGCCCTTGCTGCAAGCAAAGCCATTCTCCCTTTTGTTGTGGAATGCCACCAATGGCTGGTGAAGGGTGGCAGGCAGCAGATGGGGAACTTACTTCATCTCAGCATTTGCTTGGCATGATGCCTCTCATCCTTGACCTCTTCCTCTGTCCCCATTGTGCTGCTGTAGGAGTGTTTTCTATCCTGGCACTCTCCTGCTCAAACCCCTTTTTGCCTTTAGGAGCTCACTGGGCCCTAAAGGTCACAAAGTTCACAGCCCCACAGGCTTGGCTTGAGTGTACAGTTTCAGTTGCAGTATGGCCTCTCTGCTGAGCAACTTCATGCCATGACTTCTCCCCTCTCTGCCTCAGTTGCCCCACCTGAACTATGGCAAAGGCCTAGCTCATTATGTTGCTAGGCTGAAAAGTAACCTTGCCCTGAACCTGGCACTCAGCAGGCTTGCTCAGTTAACACTGAGATTTCTCTTCTGTGTGGTTAGCTCGTCCCTCTTGTGGCCTGCCACAAGATCTAACACTTCTTCCTGACTGATGAAAGTCCAAGGTCCTCCAGGATCCCCTATAGTACCCACTAACCTGCTTCATCAGGCAGGCCCTTGTGGCTGCATAAATTTTACTCTTGCCAGTATGTGGTCCAACCACACAGCATCTACATAGCCCAGTCCTACGTTAGTCTCTCCCAAACTAGCCAGCAAAGCCATGGAGACAAGGATTCTTTTGGGTTAGAAATACTTGACTGGCAGTCAGCAGCTGGAAAAGATCTCATGGACACAGGTGGATTTGAGCTGTTCGCACAGAGGATTTGAGCTCTGCTGAAGGTGGCCCTCCTCAGTGCCACCTCAAACAGGGTCCTTCATCTGAGTGCTAAGCACACTCTTCCTTTGGGGAGAGATAAGAAGGGTCCGAGAGATATGCAGTGTTTAGGGTACTTGCCTTGCACATAGCTGACCCTAGTTCTAGTGATTTCCAACAACATATGTGTTCCCCTAATTACAATCATTCTTGCTGCAAAATCATTTCCTTACATGTCATCAAGCAAATTGTTTCTTTTTCCCTGCTCCAGGGAGATACACTTCCCATTTTAGAGATCACAGGGCCATGAAAAAATTCATTGTAGCTGGATAGGACTTGGGCTTAGAATCTGAAAAAAAAAAATAGAGGTAGAATCCTTTCACAATTTTGTTGTTTGTTTTTTGTTGGTTTGTTTGCCATCTCTCTTACACACATAGCTTGAACTCTCTAGGGTCTGGTGCCTTCATCTCCCTCCTTGGGGAGAATTGTGTGAGATAGTCATGTGAGATGGCTGGTCATTAGTCTCCCCATGACAATGATCACACTTGGTAGTTGCTGCTGCAGCAACTTGGCAATGCAGAATGCTTGGCTTCCATGAAGAAGCATTTTGCTATCCAGACAAGAACTAGTGGCAAGAATTTTGTTCCTCAGGTGGATTAGAGGAGAAGGGGAAGAGGTGTTTGTATGATTGCCAATCTCAGCCGTGGGCAGAAGCTTCATTTATGTAGTGTTGCTTAGAGATGGGAGCATGAGCCTTTGCTACAGGAAGAGGACTGGAGATGGACCTATTGATAGCTGCTTCCACAGAGACACACAGACACAAACAGATTTTTATGTCCATATCTCCTACTTAGCCAGAAAACCAACTTGTTTATCAGTGTTTTTTGTTCACGATGTTGTAAATGTCACTTTAACTCACCCTGAAATGCACTTTTAAAAGGCATTTTATGGTTCTCATCCTTTGCTATTGATCAGATTTTAAAAGGAATTGCTTCTTTTGAAGCTGTCTTTTGCCCTTGAAAACATCTCCAGGTTCTTTTAGAATATTGCTCCAAAGGTCTGTCTCCAGATGTTCACTTGGGAGAGGGAATCTGGGGGAGTTGATCTGATAAGATTTTAGCAAAAGTAAGTCCTAGCTCAAGTTATTTTTCTATAAATCCAAGCAAGTTCTTATTAAAACAACTAAAGAACATGTGGTTATAAGCACGTGCCTGAGTGCTGTTTGCTCTTATAAGCAATTAACTGGCATAAGAACAGTCATAAAACTTGTTACACACAACCAACCCTGCATCTTAAGCACTATGTTTTGTGCCACGTGGTGAGAGCCCCATCTTTACCTGAGCCTATGTTTGTAGGAATGAGCCCACTTCTATTGGGAAGGATGAGGACTGGAAAAGAGAAAGGCCTCTTTAATTTCAGGGAACACAGGCGTTGGGACTAGCAGTTGCAATGTTCACATTTCCCTACTCAGTTCTCATTCAACTTTTTTGTCCATGTGTGTTCTAGTGAAACACATGTGTGTGCTTAGATTTCAAATAGCCTGTGTTTTTCTTTTACAATTGGTGATGTGAAAAGGGAAGAACCTATGGCTTCCCCCTGAGCTCCCTGGTTCTTTGGAAAATTACTCCAGACCAGTTCTTTATGTTTGGTTTCAGTTTTAGTATCAGTGGGAGTCTTGTTCCTACAGTTTAATGTTTACTGAGTACTCCTAAACATAGCTCTCTGTCTAGTGACAAATACCATAATTCTAGGCATTTAGAAGTGAAAGAAATTGGCCAGGGGTCCTGTCCCTCAAGGCATTAATAATCCATGAGAGATAATACAGAATACAAAACAGGAAATGACAAATAATAGTAGAAAGAGAATTAGAGAGCATGCTACTAGAATTAGACAATATTTTTCAATCCTCATTCTCATATTCTCAGAACATAATTTACCAAGAAGTTTTAATTTTGGTAGAGGATCTTGGTTTGGTTTGGTTTGGTTTGGTTTTCTGGTTTGGGGGCCATACCCAGCAATGTTCAAGGGTTACTTGTGGCTCTGCACTCAAGAATTACTCCTGGCCATGCTTGAGGAACTATAAGTGATGCTGGGAATCTAACTCAGGTTGGCTTCATGTAAGGCAAGCACCATACCCACTGTACTACTCTCTGGCCCCAAGAGTCTCTCTTTAAAGTAAAATCATTTATAGTTGGGGCTCTTAATGTGCTCCTCAGGAACTAGCCTAATGTTGCGTTTCTTCTCTGAAAAAGCAAATACTGATAAACTTTAAACAAAGCTAAACAAAGGGAGTCCTAGGGAGTTAGGATATTAACTCTGTATATTAAAAATATGGATGCTTGATTTAGAGGCTCATTGGATATGCCTTTGGTGCATTTTATAAGGGAAACATTTCTAATTAAAAAGAAAGAACAGAAAAACTACTAGTATTCCATAATTTTCTTAAAACTCCTTTTGGAACATACTGAGCACCACTTACTACCTGTGCATAGAAAAGAAAGCATAAATAAGAGCTTACACATCTCTATTTTTGGGAAATTTGAGGTTTAGTGAGGAAGATGGGTGTTGTCCATGAAAACAAATAATTAAACCATTTGTAAACATCTATGTACCTTTGTAAACATCTGTGTGCAAAGAAAAAAATAAAAACAGAGATGGGGCCAACCAAGATGAGCAGCTGTCTAGGAGTTTTGCAGGGAGCCCTCAAAGCAAACAGGTCAGGTAAGGCCCATCTAAAAGACATGACTAAGAGTGGCCGGTAGAGTTTTTCTGAAAACTTCTTGGAAGAAGCAAGTAGGAGCAAAGGCTCTGCTGTGAGGGTGGCTTGGGCAGCTCTGGGGATTTGTGTGGCATCTCAGGGAGAGAGGTGACAAAGTGGGGCTGTCATACTGGTTGGCTCTTAGATTTCTGTATTATAGGCCATTCATCTCTGCTGCAGCTCAGCTCTGGTGCTGATGCAAAGCTGCACTCAGGATCTTACAAGCAAGTTGCTGCTAAGAAAATAATTTTTAAAAAGGTGTGAGGAAACAAAAACAAAAAATGTCTACTTCCTCTCTTGCAGGCTTTAGAAAGTCACCACAGTTTGCATTTTGGCTCATCCACTCGGTACCTATTGCTTTGTCTTTGAAGTTTTAAACATTTCTTCCCCCACCATGGCAGTCCTTTACTGCCATATCCCCATGGCACTTCCTTCTGTAGATACTTTGTGACCTTTCTTCCCCCGGTGACCCTTTTCATGCTTCATGCAGCACTGTCATTTCTTCGGGATAGCCCATGAGAGCTGGAGAAGAACTTTGAGCCCTGGTGAAAAACCTTCTAGAATTATTTGTATTTGGTGGGGGCGGAGGGAATCTCTAGGGAGGTAGTTCAAGTAGCCAATCATATGGCCTTGCATATGTGAGGCTCTGAATTGGATGTTGAACCCCACAAACCTTCATCTGGCACAGCTGGGTGTGGCCTCAGTGGAACCCAGGTGCCACTAGCCTTTACAACAATACTTCAGACCAGAAATCTCAGGGAGTTTATAAAAATTTTAATTGTATTAGTAATAAACAGCATTATTTAAAGAAAAGTAAAGTTTAAGTGTGGAGTGGAAGAGACAGCTCAGTAGTAAAGGGCCTATGCTTTGCATGGATACAAGTTCAAAGCCGGCACCACTCGTGTCTCCTCACTCCCCAGCACTGAATGTGAGGATCTAGAGATTCCATGCACAGTCATCTAGAGCAACTCCAAATTTGTGGGTCCTTGAGCTGGCCCTGAATCGCCTGAACCATGGGCTGAGACTCACCAGGAGTGGCTCCCCAGGCCTCTGAGCTGTGCTAGAGGAGCTTCCCCAGACTAGCATTTTCAGAAAGGTCTTTGTTAAGCCAAATGAAGCTCCTGTTTTGAACAATGTGGTAACCTTACTAAGGGCAGGTAAACTTTTAGAAGGGAAGGGTCTTTTTCAAAAGGGGAGACCTAGCCTTGTTCCTTGAAGTGTCTTCTCTCTACTTCTGGCAGTGCTACTGCTTCTGCCTTCATCTTTTCCTCCACTCACAGATTTAACACTTTCATTGGAAGTTTTCTGCAGCAAGAGGGAGAGAGCCGAGAAAAGCCTCAGCCTCCTGCCAGCATCCAGGACCCACCTCCTGCCAGGTGAGCATGGTCCTACCCAGAGGGATAGAGCCAGTCGAGTGCAGCTGCTCTACTTCACTCTGCAACCGCACCCTTCTTTCTCCTAGCATGTAGAAAACACCACGCAGCAAGTGTGATAATGGGGTATCAATGCAGCTTCCACCATGCTTAAAGAAGAAGATGGTAGTTCTGATGGCCCAACAAGTACCAACCACTTATATAGCCTCTCAGATAAGGACTTTATAGAAGAAATATGGAGGATGCTCAATGAACTCAGGAATGAACTGAACAAACCATACTAAGACTCAAGAAGATACAGAAGTAGAAATGAGGAAAATTCAAACTGAAATAACAGGGCTGAAAAACTTAGTAAGTGAAATGGAAAAGACATCAGATTGCCTCACCAGTAGAGTAACAACTACTGAGAACAGAATCAGCAAGCTGGAAGATGAGCTGCATAACAACTCCATACCAAAGAAGAGGTTAGAAAACAGCCATAAAATAATGACCAGATGAACTTTTCTGCTGCAGCAGTGGGCACAGTTTCCATGTTGGAGAGTCGCAGGAAGAACCTAATCCAGAGGGAGTGAGGGCTGAGGGTGGGAGAGATCAGGGACTTCCTACTAGTTTTTGAGATTGTTGGTCAATTGAATGAAAATTAAGATCTTACTATAATCCGGGACTTTTTCTGGGAAAATTTCACCTGCAGTTTGAGGATTTATAAAGGATATATGGCTGACCTTTCCTCTGAGCTTTTGTTCCATTTCCACCTTATGTATATGCATGTGGAGACAGGGCAAATCTGAATGCTGGTCATGATGAAGGGCCATCATTACACAGACCATCACTCTGTGCTCCTAATTAAAATGATGGCTGGAAATTGCTTCCTTATGTGTAGCTCAAATTGCCTTTGCAATAATTTCACTTTATAACTTCTAGTTAATCCCCTCCTTACCACCCTTAAGAAGCCATCCTGTCCTTGAAGTTGACTCTTTGAAATCTTTATGGGCAGTCCTGGTTTCCCCTAAACGGTTCTCAGAGCTTAGACTTCCCTAAGCTCTGAGAATGCTGATACTTTGTTCCCATAGGTCTTCAAGTTTATAAGCAAAAGTCTTGCTCCCTTTGCTGCTATGGTATGCTTAATGAGTTTTGGTTCTGGAGCAAGAATGGATTTCATGTTGTGGTCAATATTATAAATGAGCTGGGCGTTGCTGCTCCTTATTCTCTCTAATGAATCCATTGCTGTCTTTCAGGCTGAGACTGCCACGTACTGTTTATCCTAATTAGTATTCTCTAATGTTAATCAAGTGACCAATAACTCACATGTTTTGAAAATGAGCACTTACTACATTCCGTTTCATCAGTTATATTAGGAAAATTACATATAATGATATTTTCCTTGGAATTCCAACTAAGAAATGTTTGTCAAGAAACATCTGATCATGGAAACATTATGATCAAAGAATTGATTTATTTATAGTTCCCCTCCCAGCCCTGCTCTTATTGCTGTTGTAATTGTGTTTCTGACAACCCAGAGTCACTCTTGTGCTGCTTATACACTCAGCCACAGTGCTCAGCAGAGGTGACTTTTTTTTAGTTGTGCTTTGATTGTTGGGTTCATGCTTCAGACGCAGGTGCTCATATATCTTTCCTGGTGGTGTACACATAACTGACTAGATAACATCCTGTGTTGTTCTAAGGTTCCCAGCAGCATAGTCACTAGGACCATACTCATGGGTGTCACCAGACATCAAAATCATGGCCTCACACTTGCAAGGCAGGTGTTTTTACCACTGAAACAACCTCAGACCTTGAAAAAGTTTTTATCATGTTTTGTTTGTTTTGGAAGGTGCTCAGGGCTTATTCCTGGCTCTTTGCTCAGGGGTCATTTCTGGTGGTGCTCAGGAGACCATACGGGCGCTCCAAATCAAGAGAGAGAGACACAGAGAGAGAGACAGACAGACAGACAGACAGAGAGATGGGTATGGCAGGGTCTCTTGCTAGAAGCCATCTGGTTGTGCAGTGTTGGAGATTGAGTTTAGCCTTGTTTAGAGCTTAAAGTTTAGGACCTGCATTCCAGCCTTTCAACTTATTTCCTTGGCCCTAATGAACAGTTTTTAACATCATCAAGAATGATTTGGCTTAGAAATTGCTATGATACCTTGGGCTAGCTAAACCTTTCATGCATGGATAAGTTAAATGTGCCAGAATCTCTGCTATCTAGAGTACTAGATTGAAGACCTCAGCAGGTAGCTAGAGGTACTGTTCAATCCAGTATGCCCACACACACACTGCTCTGAGTTATTCACAGAGAACTTCCAGAAGATATCATTAGTTTGTTTTTGGTTTTTTTTTGTAATCAAAACTGAGGGATCTTTGGGTTTTTATTTATTAATTATTTATTAATCCCATTAATAAATAGTTCTCAGGTCAAATAGTGAAAGCAGAAATTAGTCCCTGATAATTGGCAAAAACTAATCTATTTTGTTTTCTGTTTAATCTCTTCTTGTGTTCAAAAGATAGATGGAGAGTTAGAGTAGAAGACAAAGAAGTGGGAAATGATCATGATTTCATAAAGCCAGATGCAGTTCATTTTTGTTTTGTTTTGTTTTGGGACCACACTCAAAAATAGCTCCTGGCAGGCTCAGGGGACCATATGGGATGTTGGGAACTGAACCTGGATTCGTCCTGGGTCAGCCACTTGCAAGGCAAATGCCCTGCCCCTGTGCTATTGCTCTGTCCCAAGATGCAGTTCTAATGTGGGAAACACCAGCATAGGCTCTTTAGCGCTGTCTCTGAGCCTCTTTCTGACCATGACCCCCATTTTTCCTGAGTTCTTTTCTGTGGCACCTAACCTACTAGTCGGCCTTACATGAGGAGGCCATGCCTCCCTCATTTATGTGATTGTTCACCTGTGTCCCCTTGGGTTATCCTTGAGGACATCAAGGTTCCTGGTTGAGAAATGTTGCTCACAGTATACCAAGGACTGGACTTGTGTTACCCCATCAGGTCGTTTAGGGAAATAAGTAAAACAAATATTCATTAGCATTCTTATTTTCCAGATGAGAAAACTGAGTGTAGGAAAATTAGGTGGTTTCCTTAAATTATTTCACTGCTACATGTTGAAGCTGTTGCAGACTCTTCAATACCAGACTTTGGAAGAGAGTAAGCATGTAGATCAGTCACATCAATTGACTTTTTTTCTGTGTATTTATAAAGCATGTGAGAACTATCTTTCAAGTTATGATGCATGTATTTTGTGAAATGCATTTGTTTTGACCTCTTCTTAGTTGATTCGGAATTTATAAACTCCCAGGGCATGTTAAAAAGAAAGGTTGTTTTTGTCTCAATTTTGTTTTAGTGGAGTCTTTTGGCTCCCTCCAAATTTAATGAGAAAAATCTTGGGCTAATAAGTTTCATGATACTGAATACTTGTTATATTAGTACATATAAATATATGCCTTCAAATAACATATATACATTCACCAGAATGAACTAATGAACTAATAAAAACACTAATAAACTCTGTATGAATGCTAAATAACTTTAATAAAAATCATAATGAGATTTTTAGCATACTTGCAGAGATAACATAAATACTTGTATTTTTGTGCTGGCTACATAAATAGAATTATAATTCCTTGATTAAAAAACTTATTAGTAGAGTTAATGTTTAAATATTCTGTTATTTTACATTTAAGAGAATAAAAAATTATAGATATTGACAATATAGTTAGGTGGTTTGGTGTGGGTTTTTTTGTTTTTTGTTTTGTTTTGGTTTGGTTTGATTTTTGGGCCACACTTGACAGTGCTCTGGGGTCTGCATTCAGAAATCACTCCTGGTAGGCTCAAGGGGATTGTATGGGTTGCCAGGCCTGGAAATGCCCTACCACTATGCTATCTCTCCGGTCGTAGTTAGGTATTTTTAAAAAATAACACAGTAACTACATATACCCTGATTTTGTACTTAACTATTGTGTGTGTGTTTCTCTGGTATAATATCATGTACCAGTTTGTTTCAGATGACGGAATTGTGGATATTTGCACTGTTTCCTTTTCTACAATTCTTTTTTATAGTAAATATGTATAACTCATAATCAGAAAAATAGTACTTATTACAATTACTATAATGAAAGACAGCTCAGTGTTTTTAACTGAATTTCTCCAGCTTTACCTAGCACAAGGGGAGGGGGCTTGTCATTCTTTCACTGTAGTATTGCTTTATTTTCCTCAATAAAGAAAATTCTCTCATTAATACTCACTAATACTCCTTGAAAACTGGAGCATGACCATAATGGTAACATATATTCTTGTATGCAAGTTACCTGTACATGCTTATTTAGGAAGAAAAATGCTGGACCTCAGTTCTCACCAAGTGGATCAAATTATTTGATATTGGGGACTTCTGATTGCAGAAGGAATCTAGACTCTTTTATTTAAAATTTTTAGATTTTGTAATAAATGTGTATGCATGTAACAGTCATTATCTTAATACTCATTTTCATTAAAAGATACATATTCTCTTCAAAACATAAAGAGTCCATCCATTTAGCAGGGACTTGGGGGATATTTTCCCAGTCTTTCTCCTCTAAGGAAACTCTCCACTTTTCGGGGACCCCGACAGGCTTTCTGAGAACTGAAGAACATCTTGTAGGAGTTCAGCAGATTCAGCTCTTCTTGAAGCCTCTCTCCTAGGACTATTTACTCTAAACTAGAGCTTTCCAAAGAATAACTTGCTTCTCCTTTTTCTCTTAGCCAATAGATTGCTTGTTATCCCTAGCAATCAGTACATATGCATCTTGTGTCTTGAGTGGTGCATTCTTTGGAATAGTTACTGTGTCAGGAAAGTACACAATAAGTTTGTTTATTTTGAATGTCTGCCATTGTGCTGAAGGTACAATGCAATCCTTGGTTTTCCTGTTGATTGAAATAATTTGCAGCAAGTTCATGCTAAGTATAAACTCAGACACACCATCTTGCTGAGTTGGCCTCGGATGGTGGCTCTCAAATTTAGCATGCAGAGAATCAGCTGCAGGGCTGATGGAAAGGCACATTACTGGGCCCAGTGCCAGGTTTCTAATGCGGGAAGAGGGAAGCCATGCCTGTGAATATGCATTTCTAAACACACCTCCAGATGTTGTTGATGCTACTTTGAGGACCACTAGCCTAGAACAGATGCCTCGGAGATCAGAACTACAGCCACTTGTACATCCAGTTTAATTGGGAGCTGGGTGAACAGGACCACACCCAGCCATACACATGGCTTTTCTTGGCCCTCTGCTTAGGCAATGCTCAAGGAAAAATGTGCAGTTCTGAGGAATGAACGTGAGTCTGCCATGTGCAAGGCAAAAGCACTACCACAATTTCTGTGTTCTCTGACCCGTTTAATTTTTTGCATAAAATCAATTATAACCAGGGGCCGGAGAGATAGCATAGAGGTAAGGCATTTGCTTTTCATGCAGAAGGACGGTGGTTTGAATCCCGGCATCCCATATGGTCCCCTGAGCCTGCAAGGAGTGATTTCTGAGCGTAGAGCCAGGAGTAACCCTTGAGCGCTGCCGGGTGTGACCCAAAAACCAAAAACCAAAAAAAAAAAAAATCAATTATAACCTCCATGTACTTAGTGATTAGATCCTGAGAATAGAGGGCTCCCCTTTTTCTGCTTGAGTTCTATTTTCTTGCTTGTTAGCATTCACCCACACTTTGTTGAAATGAAAGTGTTTGGTGCTTTTGACCATGGATCTAGCATCTAGGCGGTGCTGCATGGGAACAAAGTAAGGCAAACCTGGTAAAATAGCTGTAGCTTCTGTGCAAACGATGACGTTGTCCCATTCCCAGATCAGTTCCCTTGTAGGTCAGCCCTGTCCTGACCCACTTCCATGGGTTCTTTTGGTGCTTTGAACTCAAGCCCAGACACCTGCATACCAAATCATGCACCCATCACCTCAGGTTTAGCACATTTCCTTCTGGCCATTTTTTTCACACTGAATAGCAGCTCTCAGAACTGTTGCAGATTGAGGATGTACTGGGATTCTTGAGGAGAAGGAGTGATTGCAAGTTCTGGCACAAAGCGGCTAAGTCTGGGCATGGTACAGAGCTCAGCTCCTTTTATCCTGGATCTGTGTTGGAGCTGTGCTGAGGCTGCATCAGTTCTCTCATTGGCAGATGACAGAATCCCTTTTTCATAGGGAGAACACAGCAGGTAGACGCTTGCCTTGAATGCTGCTGAGCAGGGTTCCATCTGTACCCTAAGTATTTCCTAAGTGTAGAGCAAGGAGTAACCCCTGAGGTGCCCCATGTTTTCTGTTACTACCTGGATCATCTTAGAGTCATGACCAGGTTCTGGAACAAATGCTTGTCTCTAACCTGGGAAGTTCCGAGGTTTTGTGAAGAAAATTCCTCTTCATTTTTTCTATGGGAGATGGATTCCACGTGCCCTTTACATTCAACTTAGAGCCTTCTCAGCTCAGGAGGGGACAAAGCAGAGATGGAGAGAAAAATGGATCGAAGGGCGAGAGCCTCACTCATCTCCCTAGAGCAACTCACCCTCTTTCAAATCAGAATTCTGCCCCCTCCAGGTGGGCCAAAAACAAATATATGGAAGAAGCACCATGGAAGCAGATACCCAGGGGTCAGTGCAGTTGACTATAGCTGTGAAGTTAGTTCCAGGATGTTTTTCTAGTGGCCCCTCCCCGTGAGCCCCCAACACATCCACTGTCTTGCCTCCTCCTTCCCTTCAGCTCCTCATCCACATTCTTTCCTGGTGCTGGGAACTTACTGGCTTCCCTTCCCTTTCCAGGCCCCCTCCTTTCCTTTTAGATTTGTGATGGGCGCTCCTCCAGGAGGGAGCCTTCCCTCCTTTACTCCTCCACCACCCCTGATCCTCTGTACTCTATTGTTTTCCTTACTAACCTTTTCTCATGATCGAAAGTGTGTTTCCTGCTCTACTCCTCTCTCCTCTACACTAAAGCAGGTGAATGCAGTTTCTCCCATTTCTCCCTCCTGTTCACTACCATGAACTTAGATTTGCCCAGCACATGGAGGGCAACAATACCACAAGTACATTGCACTTTTTAGAATGGAGTCCTATTAGGATGGCTTTGCAGCCCTGTTATGTTTATAAAGAGACTACCTATATTTCTGCCAGGGGAGGCACCCCTTCTGGTGCCTTGGATATGCCTTGCTCCCCATGAAATGCAGGAAAAGACTGGAGTAAAGTTAAAGAACCTTCTCCAATGTCTGGTCCCCTTGGGCTCATTTTCCATACAAGCCCTCTGGTTTTTTGGCAGTGCCACTCTTTAGTCCAACCTTGGCCTTGAGTTGGCAAACACACATCTTGAACTATTTAACTGACCCCAACGGCTAGATGCCTTGTCAGTGGTGATGCAGGGCCTACCAGGATCCATTTTAGCCCTCTCTGATGCTGGTGTGAAGGTGAGGACAGTAGAAGGACAGGAAGGAGAGAAAGAGGAAGCTGGCACACTGAACCAGTAGCCCAGGCTTTCCCTGGGAAGCTCCCCCAAGCCCTGCCTGGGCCACCAGAATGATGTTAATTGGAGGCTTTTTCTGTGTCAGCACTGCCAACATTTACCTTCACTTTCCACATTGGATTTGCATCTGAAAAGACCAGCTAGAATCAACATTTAAGGGATAACACTCATATTTGCATCTGATTGAGCAGACATGTTAAGTGATTTTAGCCTGGGTGTTGCTAGGAAACAGATTAATAATGTTCCCCATTTCATTAAAAACTGGATTCTCTCCTGGCTTTCATTTAACTTCACTATTTAGCTGCTTGTGCTGTACTTTTTCTCCCTTGGTAAATTGTGACAGATAAATTATCGTTTTACTAAATTTATTTCTGTGATTACAGTTGTTAGGCATATCTGTCAATACAGCCTCAAAACCTCTTTTTTTTTTTCTAAGTGCTTTGGTGGAGGTAGAGGCACAGAGCGTTTTAACTATTAACCGTTTTTTTTTTTCCTCAGTAGCGTATGGAGGCATATTTTTGTGAGGGTCTTATAAATTGTGGGTTAACAACAGTAACAAAAAATAATTAAAGCAATCTTCCCTGTTTCCTAATTACACCTTTCTCAGTATGATGACTAATAACTAGAATATTAGTCACTATTCAGAAAGTGACAGACAGCTGATTAAGCATTCAGCTGCATTTTGTTACTCTTTGCTTTGCTCTGCGTTCAGGGCTAAGCCAGGTTCTGACCTTAATGCAGTGGCAATTAAAGTTTTCAAGATTTTATTTTCTGTAATTGTCTCCCACCCTGTGGAAAATACAATTTTAGCTACAGTAAGGACCTCATTGAGCCAGTCTACTGGGCAGCTACATTTACATTGTAATGACTTTTTATAGCTTAGCCTTTTGCAGGGCTGGTCTGTTCAAAATGCTCATGAAAACGCAAACTATGTGTCTATGTGTCTAGTTACCCATATTCCACAGAATTTGCTCTCTTCAGGTAAAGCATACAGATGGCTGATTTTTCAACTTAGCTAAAAAAAAAAGTAGTTTTGTACATTTTCTATGAGTGACATGTGTGAAACAGATTGGAATCTGCTTTCCTATTTTACATTCCACTTGGCCTTCTATATCTGAAGATGTAGGTAAAGAGTTATGGGAACTTGGGTGTTGTAGTTTTTTTAATTGCCTTTTATATTTGTTTGTTTTGGGATTTGTTTGCATGTGACTTTTGTTTGTTTGTTTTTTTTTTTTTGGATGTTGGGCCATGCTCAGGGTAACCCCTGTCAGGAATCATGCCTGGCTGTACATAAGAGACTACATGAGATTCGAGGATCAATCCTCGAAACTGGATCAGCCTAGTGCAAGGCAATATATTATATTAAAAATTTATTATGTTATATTATCTTATAATATATATTATAGACAATAATAGACGTTATATTATATTATATTATATTATATTATATTATATTATATTATATTATATTATATTATATTATATTATATTATATTATATTATATTATATTATATTATATTATATTATCTCTTCAGCCCCTAGTAAATAGAAATTTGGAAACAAGAGAGCCCTGAAGTTATACTCAGCTCCATCTCACTATCACTCCTGCCCAGTGACCATTTTTGTCAAGTCAAGAAGGAAGGATGGTGGTCCCTTCTCTGGCCTAACTGCACTCCTTGCTCTTTGTGGCAAGCTTCTGGTGTCTCCTGGTTCTTATCTCTATTGTCTTTGGATATTATTGCCATACTACATTTTTATATATCCTGCAAATGAGTGTGATCATTATGTCTATATCTCTCCCTCTGACTCATTTCACTCAGCATAATTCTCTCCATATCCATCTATGTATAAGCAAATTTCATGACTTCACTTTTTCTGATAGCTGCATAGTATTCCATTGTATAAATGTAATATAGTTTCTTTCGCTGCACATTTGTTCCTGAGCACTTGAGTTGTTTCCAGATTCTGGTTTTGTGAACATAGGAACCTAGGAGTGAGAAGGCTTTTCTGCATTATTTTTGTGACCCTGCAGTATATTCCTAGGAGTGGTCTTGCTAAGGAGTTAGAAATGATCACTCTGGATAAGAACTAGGTACTGACAGGAAATAAAGGGATATGCATGATACCCTTTCAGTATCAATATTGAAAACCACATGTCTAAAAGATAAAAAAGAAAGAAAACGCCTGCCACAGAGGCATGCAAGAAGTAAGACAGGATGGAAACTGGGGACATTGGTAGTGGGAAATGTGTACTGGTAAAAGGTGTTTGTACATTGTGTGACTGAAACTCAATCATGAACAACTTTGTACCTGTGTATCTCGTGGTGATTCAATTAAAGAATTTATTTAAAAGAAGGAGAAGAAGAAAGTTGATCCTAAGTAGAACCTGGAATTGTGAAGTAGGGTGAACAATGGATAATCAGCAAACCCCTACCCCTTTCCCTGGAGCTGCTTGGGCATGTTGTTCATTCACCAGGGCTGTTAGGACAGCATGCCTCAGACTGGAGGGTGCTGACAATAGAAATGCATTGGCAGGGACTGGAGCAATAGCACAGTGTGTCGGACACTTTCCTTGAATGTGGCCCAACTGGGTTCAATCCTCAGCATTCCATATGGTTCCCTAAACCCCCCTCCCCTGCCCGGAGTGATTTCTGAGTACAGAGCCAGGAATAACACCTGAGCACTACCTGGTTAGGTCCCTTCCCCTCTTCCCCCAAAAAAGAAAGAATTGCATTGGATCCCAGTTCTGGAGGTAAGAATGTATGAGATAGGACCTGGCAGAGAGTATGTCTTATGCAGGCCCGCAGTTTGACTGGTAGAAGCTGTCATTTCCTGGGGTCCTTATTTCCTTCAGTTTAGATGAGATTAGAGCCTTTGAACTTAATCACCTCTTTAATGGTGCCTATCTTCAAGCCAGCTCAGTGTGAAAGCTGGTAAGGAAAATGACCTGTGAATTTCTGGGGTGGCAGATGCGTCCAGTTCCCCCAGCATCTAACCACCACAAAGCCTTCTATCCGCCTGTGCTGGCTGGTTCTCTTGAATTTTCTTCCTGCAGCTGAAACAGCAGCCAAAGCTGACAATAATTCTAATTAAAAAACCCCTTTTATGTTAGGCTTCTATTATTCTAAGCCACTTTTTAGTTTTATTTTGTTTTGGGACCACACCTGACAGTGTTTGGTGCTGACTCTTGGTGGTGTCCAGGGGACCATGCATATTGAATCCACTGATCAAATTGAATCAACTGCGTGCAAGGCAAGAATCTTCACCCCTGTACATTCTCTTTCTCTCTTTCTGACCCATTCAGTTCTCCTTTTCCTTGATTTTAGTCACATATCCTAAATCTTGGAAACTTAAGATCCTGCCTATCACCCTCCTTGTTACTGATGTGGCTGTGTAGAGCACACACTAGGCCAAATACCCATTTTCCCCTTCAAATAAGATGTGAGAAAATGTGTGGCTGTGTGGTACATGGTGGGGCCCAGCTTCAGGTCTGATACATAGTAGTAGCAGCACTGTGGCTGGACTGCTGAGGAGAATCGCAATGAGTCTGACTGTGATTACTGAACTAAATAGAAGCTCAAATAAAAGCTTTTTTTTTTTAATTCATAGTGCAACTTCATAGTCTTCAGTCAACTCCTATCATGGTTCAGGCAGCACAGTTCTGATAAACAGGGAAGAAGGCGCAAGTGATGTGAGGGCATCAGGTTTGAGCTGGGGAACCTGAGGTCTGAAGGGGTTTGCTTCATGAAGAGATGAGCAGGAGGGACTGCACTTCTGAGTTCAAGTCCAGGGTTCAAAACAGGCTACAGGTGCAAGGCCCTGAGGCATGACAGAGTCTAATATGGGCCAGCAGAATGCAAGCAAAGAGTTTTTAAAAGAGAGCAGCAAGTGCTAAGGGAAGTGTGGAGGTTAGCTGGGAAAACCTTCTCAGAAGACTCAAGGAGTGAGAAAAAGCATCCTGAGAAAATAACATTTGTGTGTAAAAAAGTATGACAGACTTCCTCTGGTGGAAAAGAGAGAGAAAAATTTCTATATTGCATGTCTAGTGCAACTAAGATGGCACTAAAGGAAAGGAACCACCTTTATTCCAGCTGAGGCTCTTGGAAGTTCACTGAAGTTGCCCTACAGACATGCATTTTTCCAGGGATACATGAAATAGAGAATGAATGAATGAATGAATGAATGGTCAAATGGGTGAATGCTTCATTACTGTTGGGTGGCATTGTTGACAAATGCTGCATTGCTGGTCAGGTTTGCTCAGCTAGAGAGATGTCTGTCTGCTTGGGTCTGGAGAGTGCAGGCAGGCCAACTGCATTCCTCCTCCCCCACCCCCCCACCCCCAAGGTCCCCTGAACTTCCCTCCTTGGCCCCCTTCTGGCCTGCACTAATCCCAGCTTGATTGGAAGAATCACACTGATTTGGTGCTGCAGAGAACCAGCCACAGTCTGGGTCAGCACTGATTGTTAGGTTGATCTGGGTCACAGTGGCCCAGTTCTGGCTATCAGCATGCAGATAATCACATAAGCTGAGCTGCAGAGAATGTTCCAGATGTGGTGAGAAGAAGAGTATCCTGTATGCAGGGGAGGAAGGAAAAGGAGGAAAAGTAGGAGTGAGTAACCTCTGGCAGCTAAAGCTCTGACAGGAGGACTTGTGTGCCATTTGATTTTTATTTGATTTTGGCCAACATTTTCTTCTTCTCCCAGAAAAATAAATTAAGATCAGATAGAAGATTTGATGTCAAAGCTTCAAATGTGCTCTCCCATACCCCACTTTAACAAATCATCCACATAAATAGAAATCACAGAGGCCACTTCCTATTAGTTTAGACGTCTCTTATCTGGCAAAGGTTTCCATATCTGTCAGGACTTTTCTTTGATCTTGAAAGCCAAGATTTCTTTGCATGTATCTCACTGTCCTGTAGAGTCAGGGTGATAGACAGTGCAAAGAGATACTGTATGTCGTTGGTACCCCCAAGCCCAAACTGGCAGCAGTCCTTGAGCACTACCCAGTGTGGTCCAAATCCCCTCACCCTCAAGCAAAACACACCAAAATAAGACTTTCCTATTTGCCATATGGGTAATACCACCTGTTTATGGGGCTGAGGCACTGGAATGATGTGGATCACAGAAGCAGTGGATCTAGCCTCTGGTAAATTAGTTTCCCAGAGGGCACTGAGTGATTTCTTCTCTAAAATGGGGGTAGGAAGGCAAATACATTTGGGAATTTCTGCATCTAAAAGAAGCTTAAGAAACACCTATGGATGACCTCCAAAGCCATAGGCTGTGGCTTTACCAGAAGACCATTACACTATATATATTTTATATCATATTTATATTATTTCTAAGGGACCAGTACCTCCAGTCTGGTCTGATATTCATGGTTTCGTAATCTGTGACCAGTTAAGCACTGTCAATGCTTCTAGCCCCTCAGCAGAGCAAGACACCTTTATCTGTCTCATCAACCTTTGTGCAGCTGTGCTTCGGTTACATAAGACCTATCTTCATCTGCAGCCAAGGTTTAGTTAGTTAACTTGCATCCCCCTTTCTGGAGGGAGACCTAGGAAACAGTACTAAATGGTCTTTAGAGGGCCTAGAAGTGGTATAAAAACATGCCCTGGAGTTTGGTACAAATCACATGAAACAATAGGGATACAATTATGTAGAGTGAGCCTCATGTGGAATTTCAGAAACATCCTGGCATGAACATATCACTCCACATGGTCTCATCCTGATGAGGTCTCATCCTGTTAGTTACTTTTCATGCACGTTCACTTTCTTTACTCCTGTGGGATCAATTTGTGTTTCAGTGGTAAAGCATGCCTGCCCAAGACTTGCGTTCAACCACCAGCATTGCAACACACCCCAACGACCCACAAAATCTTACAACTATCTGGGTGCTCTTGCTGTGAGCAGCTGCACAAAAGGTGTTCCCAGCCCAGAGGGAGGGTAGCACACTGAGAGGGCAGGGCGAGGGGAGACTTGGGAGGGAGAGGAGAGGCTGGAATAGTACTTGAGCACATTTGACATTTCAAGTATCCTGCAGGAGGGCCGGGCGGTGGCGCTGGAGGTAAGGTGCCTGCCTTGCCTGCGCTAACCTAGGACGGACCGCGGTTCGATTCCCCCGGCGTCCCATATGGTCCCCCAAGAAGCCAGGAGCAACTTCTGAGCGCATAGCCAGGAGTAACCCCTGAGCGTCACAGGGTGTGGCCCAAAAACCAAAAAAAAAAAAAAGTATTCTGCAGGAGGCGGGAAATGAAGAGCAGCATTGCAGAAAGGGCAAAGTTAAGTGGGGTGCTGACTTTGGAAATACCATCCCCTCAGCACCTCTGGGGTGTCCCCCAAACAAATATAAAATCTGGGTGGCCACTTCTTTTCCTAGGACATTAATTTATTACTGAAATGCTACTGTAAAAACTTGTAATTTGTTTTTGTTTTGAGTGACTTATTTACATGGTTCACAAATAAACATCACACAAGAGGGTAACATGAACAGTGGTGCCCACCCTTTATGTCCACTGTCCACTCTTCATCTCCCTGGCCTCCCAGTCTCCCATCAGAGGCAACATATTTCAGTTGAATTTCTTAGCACACTGCTCTTTCCTCATGTAAATACAACCAGATATGGAGGGAGACGTATGAACCGTCTCTTTCTATAGCGGAGGAAACATGCCCATATTCTGCTTTACTCCTTGTTTTTCCTCCATAACTTTTCTTGGGGATTTCTCACTGTCCCTGAATATATAGTTTTCTTATTCTCTTTAAAGCTAGACTTGAAAGTGCCAGGCTGGTGTCAGGGGGTGAGGGGATCGAACAGGTTACTGGGAAGTGACAGGGGTGTCAAGCATGTAGGTGGTACTGAGGGAGGTAAAGGATGCATTAAAACTATAACTATCAATCAGCCAAATAAGTTGGTGGAAGGAAGGATATTGGATGGGAGATAACATATATTACCTCCAGTGGGGGTTCCATGGGCATTCAGGAGATAGGAGCACAGATGATTTTTGTACATAAATACCAGGAACTTAAACACTATTGTAGCCCTGTTACCTAGACTAGAATAATATAAAATTGCTTTCATTTAAAATTAAATAACAAATTTTAATAATATTAATGGAACTTATTGAAAGTCTATTAAAATGCAACAGATGTAGTAGTTTGGTTGGTCATAGATAAACCAGTTATCACTGATTATTGACCATGAGATAATGATGGATGGTGTGGTGTTGGAAGATTATTTGCATAATTACAGTATAGTAAACTATGGTGCTTCAAACAAAGATTAAACATGTGAAATAAATAAATAAAAATAAAGCTAGACAGTATTTAATGGTATTCAGAGTTTGTTACACTGAACCTCCCATTCATGGATATTTGAATTAATTCCTATTTTTTTTGTTTTGAACAATAGTTATAGAAGGTAATCTCCTACATACATCACTTATAGATTCAAATGAATCTGTAGGGAAAAGTGACCAGTCAGATCTCACTTGGCCAAAGGGCTTTTGCATTTGTAATCTTGACTTCTGCATCAAATTGAGCAGTTTTATACTCAGAGGAGGTTCACTGACATTTTTTCACATCTGGTTAAGGAAACATAATGGTTACACTTTTTAATTCTGTCAATTTGATCAAGTAAAGAAAGCATTCCTTCAGAGAAGTTTCCCTTGGACTTTCTCTTTATTAGGTCTGATTCAGTAGATCTTTTCATAGGTATAAAAAGGGTCAGGACAGGAAGCTAGGATATAGCTCGGAGCAAGAGCCCACTCAATGCCTTGCATGTATAAGACCCAGGGTTCAGATTTACACAGCAAAGAAGCCTGATGTTTTGTATTCTCTGAATAATATGTGCATGTCCTTTGTCTAATTTTCGACTGGCCTTTCCTTATTCATTTGCAGGAGCTCCTTATAGGAGTCCTTTGTCCACTGCAAATATTTGCCCTTGACTATCCTTTGTCTCTTTTTTATCCTAGTGTCTCTTTTCTGAACTCAAAAATTTTAATCTGAATAAATGCAAATTAGTCCATTTTCCCTGACATTCAAGGTTAAGATGAGTGACTCCAGAGTAGCTTTCTAAGCCTGAATTAGACACTTAGTCATGCATACTGCAGTTCTGGATAGCATGACTGGCAAAGATAGTGAGGCATTCTGTTTCCATAGAGCATGCATGTGTGTTAGACACAAATATAAGTGTTTACATTGGAAATAATAGTACTAGAAAAAATACATTGAGATTAAGATGGTGCTTTGTGAGAAATAAAGGGATGCTGGATAGTGGGAGAAGATATTGGAATCAGATTTCTTTTTTTTATATTTTACTTTATTTAAAGAAAATACATCACATAGTTGACATAGTTGACCATAATACACTTGTTTCAAAATAAGTGAAAGCAAAGTCATTGAAAATAAAGAAAAAAGAAAAGGGAAGAAACAGAAGAAAGTTTTATTTTTTATTTTTATATAAAATCTTTAAGCACCATGATTACAAGCATAATTGCAGTTGGGTTTCACTCACAAACAAAATACCCCCCTTCACCAGTGCAACAAATATGAACAAAGCACAGCTTTTTAGAACCAAGAGTTGAGGACCCAAGAAATGGCACAAAGGGCAGATTGCATGCAGACTCCATCCCTGGCACTGCATGTGGTCCCACTAGAGTGATCCCTGAGTACAGAGTCGGGAGTAGCCTCTGAGTTTCACAGGGTGTGCTCCATTTACCTCCCTACCACCAGTAAAATAGAGGGAAAAAAATGGAAATTTGCAAGAACCTTCCCTCTGGCTTACATGACTCAAGTTTTCTATATTTCACCAGACTCTTGAATCCCCAGGACCTCTTTATTTCTAAATCAACAAACCTGCTGCTTTTCACCAGGCAGCACTTCTCCTGAGGTTCTTTTTGCAAGGCAAGGAGAACCTGTAGTGTCATAGAAAGTAGTTGTCCTCAAAGGTGAGAAAAACGAGCTGAACACAGGACTGCCACTTCATCAGTATGGATTTAATTAGTATGGATTTAAGTTGTTTCACTTCCGGATGCCTTTTTTTCAAGTGAGGTGAGTTGTTCAGCACCTCCAGAGCTGGGAGCCTCAAGTGGGCAGTGAATATTCATGCATAGTCCAGACTGTGGAAACCAGCTCCTGTGAGTATAAGGAGGCTGCCTGGGGTTGAACCACTGACAAGCACATGTCTTCTTATCCTCTCCACAAACATCAGGGACAGCTGACCACAGCTATTGGTGGCATCCGATTTTCCAAGTCTTACTGCCCTCAATGGGAAGTTCAGAATGAGGATTCGGAGTCTGGAGGAACTGGCTTTGCAGGCACTTCTCCAAGAACTCACATCACTCCAAGGCCCAGAGTCTCCATGTTGTACAAAGGTGTTGATCTCACCCATCTACAGCTCTGGTCTGTCTCAATCAAGCCATGGGCAGCCCCTGGAGGGGATACTCCTTGTTGGAACTGCAGCATTCCACGAGACTGGACTACTCAGGAAGCTGCACAGCAGGCTTATGTGCTCTCCAGAGCCCTTTCTCTGTGGGGTGACAACCTGAGGACATGGTACCATTCTCTTCCTGGGGCATTGTCCCTAGCAGTTTACTTTTACTGGTCCTCACATGTGCCCACTGCAGTTCTCATCAGAGGTGCTTACTTCTCTGTGGAGAGAACACCCCTGCTTTCTCTTACAGCTTTGAGGCTCTTTGTGGTCAGTTTTGGTTCCTCCTCATCTCATCTGACTGTTCACCCCTGTTCTCCTTAGAAACGCAGAGCGGTGCTTTACAAGGATGCTATGTGGCCAGATTATGGGAGCTGGAGATGGGCTAATTGCCATAAAGAGCCAATTTATTGCATGATTGAGCTTGTTTTGAACCTTTATTGGGCCAGGGAGGAGGCACATGCCTAGCTGGCTCTGGTACCTGAGTCTGAGCACCATATGAATGTGGCCCCTATAAAGAAAGGTCATGATGTTGCATGTCTCTCATCACATGATTTAAAAAAAATGTTTCTGAGGACAAGAGAGATAGCTCAAAAGTTAAGGCACTTGCCAATACATGATTGACTCCAATTCAATCACCAGCACCCCATAAGCACTATCAGAAATGATCTCTGTGCACAGAGCTAGGAGTAAATCCTGAGCACTGCTAAGTGTGGCCCGAAAGTCTTTTTTAAATTGCCTTTGATAATATATCTATTATAGCCCTGCATTTATCTAGTATGAATTAAGATTATAGCTATATATTATCAGAAGCATTTGAATTTTCTCCTTCTTGTGCTAGGTGAGCCATGATCACATGTGGCTACATTGTGCTTGCAAACTTGGTGCCAGAGCTCACACTTGTTGTACAGACAGAAATTCTAAATGATGCACCAGTAGGATTGTGGGGATACCAGTGAACAAAGTCAGGACTAATGTTAGCAAAGCAAGTGCTTACACTTACCATACCTGGCCCTCTGGCAAGAGATGCTATAAAAGTCTGTTTTCAATTCTTTTTCAAACCAACTGGACAAATATCAGATGTGTACCTATTAAAATTATTTTTTTCTCTTTGTGTTACATATTTGGAATAAAAGAATCTTGAAACAGTTCATTATGAAGTGAATATTACAAAATTAGCATCTGGTTGGAATAATGAGGATCTTTAGATTCTTCTTGCCTTCTTGCCACTAGCAGTGCTCAGGGAATACTTCTGTCTTTATTATCAGGGATTGCTCCCAGGGGTGCTAAGGAGACCCTGTTATGGCAGCAAAGAAAAGGAGCCTGGTCCTCTTACATATAAAGTATGTGTTCCCATCCTTTGCGCATGTCTTCATCCCAAATAAAGAATTTTGGGGTACAACTTTTGCTTCAATGAATGTTTCTAATAAAACAGGCTCCTTTGTCATGTCAGTGACTTTCCCTTCATTGACTATCTTTTGGGTGCCAATTTAGAGGCCACTAAGATTTCTTTTAGGAGGTTTTTTTCCTAGAGGGATTTGCTCTAAATAGTTCAGATAACTGCTTTTCTGTCACCAGAACTAAGGTTAGTAGCACTCAAAGATAGGTAAATCACAGATTTAAGATATTTCAATATCTTTCTCCCTAGTCAAACTCTCAGTGCATGAGCAACGTGAGTCAGAAAGTTGAAAATTTGGTGGTGGTGGGGGGAATGGGGTGACTGACATCATAGTGGTAGGGTGTTTGCCTTGCACATTGATGACTAGACAGACCCAGATTTGATCTCCAGCTTCCCATATGGTCCCCTGAGCCTGCCAGGAGCGATTTCTGAGCACAGGAGTAAACCTTGAGCACCACCGGGTGTGGCCTCTCAAAGAAGGTTGAAAATTTGATGACTGGAACAGCATGATAAATAGCCACACCATCAGCATCAGGTCTATAAGCAGCTATCCCAAGTTGTGTTTCTACCTTGCATTTGGATGTTGTGGAAACGAAGTTGGGCTAGACCTATCACTGATGACAGTACAAATGCTCATGCGCCTGCACAACTCCAGTTTCTTTATTCTTAGGTTTCACATCCATAGATGTCCAGGCTAATAACACATAATAATATCCCCTCATTCTCACTTGCAGATTCATCTCTGGGTCTGGCCTTTCAAAAACCTTTGTTGATGGATAGGGTTGACCTAGGAGAGTTTTCTCTGTTCTTGTAATGAGGAAACCTCCTCTCAGGAGTATTGTGATTTATAGAAAGACATAGAAGTGTCTGTGACCACTAGAAAAATTGATTTATAAAGGCCTTATTTTATAGTTTATTGTAAAAGCTGTGTTGCATTAAGAGTAAACTTGTTGCATATATTCCTCCAGTAAAAAACATACTGATTTTGAATGCTGCAAAAAAGGAAGCATATTGATGACTTCTGAGATATTATAGGGGTTAGTCCACTTTCTTTGCATGCAATCAACCCCAGTTTAATCGTGGACATTACCATGTTCCCTGATCACTGCCAGAAGTAATTCCAAGAACCAAGAGCAAGCCTTGATTGAGTACAGCCAGATGTGTGCCCATCCCCAGCATAATGAATGAATGCCTTGAGTGACTGAACAAATGAAATTGATAACTAGGACAAAACTTAAAAGGAACTCTACTTGGCGCCGGAGCAATGGCACAAGGGGTAAGACATCTGCCTTGCCTGTGCTAGCCTAGGACGGACTACAGTTTGATCCCCTGCGTCTCAGATGGTCCCCCAAGCCAGGGGCGATTTCTGAGCACATAGCCAGGAGTAACCCCTGAGCATTACTGGTTGTGGACCAAAAACCAAAAAAAGAGGAACTCTTACTTAATAGAGAATATAAAACATTGAAGCATCTGCTTATTTTCTCTCACTCCTTGTCTATGATCAGAGTTGGCAAGGATGCGGGCAGGCCTGTGGTAGATTTGAAAGAAATATTTATTACATTTTGTTGAACTAGCACTACTTAGCTAAATAGAACAACACCCAGGATATTCTTTTGTCAGTACTTTGATATGCGGATTATTATCAACTGTGGAATAGACCCACAGTCATTCTCAGTTCCCTGTTTTCTTTGACCCAGTTATCACTGCCCAGTGGATAATGACCTTCAAGAAGCTGGAGGTGGAAGATGAGAGTGTTTGCTTCTTGTGTCGGCAGACACCCATCTTCCTCACAGGGAAGCTGGAAATCTTTGCACGCAATTATTTTCAACTCTCTAATTCTAATTCTTTTTGTTTGTTTGATTTTTGGGCTATACCCGGCAGCACTCAGGGATTACTCTGGCTTTTTGGACAGAAATCACTTTTGGCAGACTCAGGGGACCATCTAGGATGCCAGGGATCAAAACCTGGTTGGCTGCATGCAAGGCAAATGCCCTATCCGCTGTGTTATCACTTCAGCTCCACTAATTCTAATTCTTTTTAATTAAACTTTTCAACTTTCCACTTTGATTGTTCCTTTTAAAATTTTTAATTCTTCAGGACCCCAATGGCTGTTTCCCATTTTACTGATAAAGGTGTGATACACAAGTATTTGTTCATGAACATCTTACACACATAGTTATTCAACTTTTGCAGCTTCATTCTAGGTTCTTTCCTGAGAATGCCAAAGTCTACTCTTACATTCATGTAGGCCAGTCCACCTATCTGTCTCATGGATATGGCTGCTTCACCTTTGGGTCCAGCCTGGCATCCATGCTAATGACGCACTCCTCATAGCAGGATTGGCAGAGATGAAGTGAAGGATGGGAAGAGTTAAGTTGTAGCAACTGATCCAGAGTGTCAAAGTCCCAGTTCACATTATGGGGGGAATTGATACGCCCACAGAGAGTGCTTGCATCATTATTACACAAGTGATGTAGGAAAGTCTATCAGTGTAGCCTAAGGAAGGAAAGGCAGAGCCTTTCCCCCATCAAAGCACCTCATGGGATGGTCAGATCAGGGGATGTTAGAGAACAGTGAAGCTTGATGCAAGGGAGAGAGCACTGATTAGCATTAGACCAGCTTGATTGGAAACTAAGGCTATGAACTGATCTGCCACGGAAATTTAATAAAAAGAAAACCATGTCAATACTCACTTGAAATTGAGATGCGTGTGACGCTGAAGGAGTGGATGGATTTAGCACCAATGGAAAGAGACGTTAGAAAGTTAATTCATATGAAAAATGAACTGGGTTTGGGTACAGTTGTGTCTTCTAGGAGAGCAGTAAGTTTGAAGTTAAAATGAGTCATAAAGCTGATGTGAAGAACCAGTTGTAGACATCGAGTTATATTATTCTCAGGCTAACCATCACTCTGCCTTTGGAAATAATCTATTTTTGATGAGGAGAGTCATTGCATTTGCCTATTAGGATCACTCATTAAACTTCTGCAGTCTAGTTGGTGCAGGGAGGGCATTGTTTAACCACTGCAACGCTCATGCTTTGGGTGTTCAGGGCAGTGGGATGTGCCCAGATAGAAGCCTTTTAGCCTTGCAGCTCTAGGTTTACTTTAAAAGGCATATTTTGTTGAATAAATCATCTCTGTGCAAATGTTTTAGTTCTGTTTTAAGATCTATAAAGTGGAGCTTCGTGTACATTCTTTGATAGTAAATTGAGTATATGTGTGTCTCCTCACTGTAGAATGGCAATGTGTTTCGATACTGCTGCAACCCAAGAAGTTATCATAACCTTTCTTCCCCACTTTGTTAGGATGCTTTGTTGGAGTTGACTACTGTAGAGTCACATTTTCTAGCAGATTGGTTGAGGTTTGATCCCCACAGAGCTCCCAGGGAGGGAAGGCACTTCCCATTCCTCTCTCCACCTAGGATGAAGAAAGCTGTTACAGTTGTATAGATCCGCAGTAAGTAATCCACATAAACAGCAGTGTAAAAAGAGGCAAGGAGGTAGGACACCAAATCCTTTTCCAGTCTCCAGCTGCTCCAAAACTCCAGAGCATGCTTGCCAGCTACAAAAGAAGACCCATCCCCCCCAGCTAAGCTTCTATTTATTCAGATCTAAATAGCGCCCCCTACCTGAAAGGTCATAAGTGGGAAAACAAGCAGGGAAACAGACTAAAGAGAAATATTATGAAAACCTCTAAATACTTAACAGACTACCTTTGACCTCATCTTGTTTACTTGTTTTCTGGTTTCCATGACCTTGTCGGGTTTAGATGGGCTTCATTGCTGTCTTGTGGGAGGTAAGAAGTGATTCTTATCCTTGTCCTGAGAGAACCGTGGAGACATCTGACTCCTGTACTCATGAGTGTTTCCTGCTGTGCACTATGCTAGCATTCATCCATCTGGGATGAGGTAAGGGGACTGCAGCAGTCACTGCGGGTACCAAAAACATCCTCCTATCACTGCAGCTCTTTTCCTTCCCCTGGATCATTTGGCTCAGAGTCAAGCCCACTTTCTGGCTATGTTCTTCACAGGTGTTCTTTTTATCTCCTGTGTGTGGTCTTAAATAAATGGGAAAGTGCTCAAAGAGTCTGGTTGTACGTCAGTTTGTGTTGGAAATATGCCTCCAGGAAACTTCACTCACTCAGTCTCTGCTAGATACTAACTGGGTGGAAGGTTTGTGGGTTGGTTGGTATTTCAGGGACAGATCAAAAAACATGCCTGTAAGGTGGGACAGATTTGGGGACTGATTCATTTATTTATTTTTAAAGAAATGGGTTTTATTTTTTATATTTGGGGTATACATGCTTTTTAAAATTTGCTTTACTTAAACATTCTGTTTGCAAGGTTGTTTATAATAGAGTTGATTTTTTCCACAGTTACGACATTGTTCATATTAAATTTCAGTCATACAATGTACAACACCCTTCACCAGTGTCCCTAGTTCTCCCACTCACTCCTTCCTCTTCCTTGTGCAGATTCTTCTTCTTTTCTTTTTCTGGTTTGCAATATTGTTACTGAAGGGGTATCATGCATGTTACTTTATCTCCTTTCAGACCCAGTTATTGTCCAGGGCAGTTATTTCCAACTGTCATTGTCATAGTGGTCCCTTTGCTGCCCTAAATGCATTCCCCACTATTTGTGGCAAGCTTCTTACCATGGGTGGGTCCTCTAGCTCTCTTTTCTATTGTCTGGATATTACTACCATACTGATTTATTTTTCTTGTCCAACAATGAGTGAGATTAATCTGTGTCTATTCCTCTCACTTTAACTCATTTCATTTAGTATAATACTCCAAATATCTGTATATGCACAAATTTTATGACTTCATTTTTTCTAACAGCTGCATAGTATTCCATTGTGTGCACCACAGTTTCTTTATCCACTCATCTGTTCTCGGGCACTTGGGTTGTTTCCAGCTTCTGGCTATGATGAATAGTGCCGCAGTGAACATATGGGTGAAGAGGGCTTTTCTGCATTGTGTTTTTGGGCCTTTGCAACATATTCCTAGGAGTGGTATTGCTGGATCATATGGAAGTTCAGTTTTTGAGGATTATCCATAATTGTTTTCCAAAAAGGCTGGACCAGTCGACATCCCATCAGCATTGAATGACAGTCCCTTTCTCCTTCATCCATGCCAGCACTGGTTGTTCTTATAGTTTTTGGTATGTGCTAGTCTCTTTGATGTCAGATGATATCTCATTGTTTTGATTTGTATTTCTCCCTGATAATTAATGAGTTTTCATGTGCTTCCTTGAGGAAGTGTATGTTCATTTATTCTTCCCATTTGGGAGATGGGATTAGTTGGTTTTCTTTTCTTGTTAAGCTCTACTGTGCCTTATAATAGACTGACAAATTCAAAGTCTGTTTGACACTAGTCTTATACCCTTTCCTACATGAACACTCATTGAGTTTTCAGTCTCTCTCTCTTCCTCTCTCTCTTTCTCTTTCTCTCTCTCTCTCTCTCTGTCTCTCTCAAACACACACACACACACACACACACACACACCAATTTCTGTAATTCCAATCTGGCGCCTCACCACAAGTCCCATCTAGAAGATGCATATGTTTTAGTATATAACCCTGTATTTCCTAAGCCAGTGTAATCTGTGTCCCTTGCTTATATAGAGTCAGTATTTCCTGGTAGTATGTATGATGTTGGGAGCTGAAAGGGGTATTTATACAGAGCCAGTCAGAAGTATGCTTGGTATGAGAACCATAAGTGATCTGCCTTCCTGGTTTGTTTAAAAGTCTTGCAGCATAAAGCTGTGTGAACATAGCTTTTATTCACTGGAACCACCATTTGGCGAATGGAATAAATATACTGACTTGCTTCCCACCACAAGGAAAGCCTGTAATGTTTATGTTAAAGGTGATCTTCTGTTTCCTCAACTTGGCAGAAGGCCTCAATGTCTAACGAGGTCTTGAGCATGTGTCAAATCTCATGTCTCACAAGGGCATTGTGTTGTCTTGTCACACTTGAGTTCTATTTATTGAGATGATGACATGCCCCAGTGGGTGCAGATGCCTGCCAGCCAGGTGCAGGCCTGGGTGAGGGCCGAGAGGAGTGACTGCTGACCTGCATGGGAGTGTCACATTTGCTGCCTGGCATATAATGGGGGGAAATAGTCAATGCACCATGGTCTCAAAAGTGAGGGGATGAGGAAAAGAAACATTTATGTAAAAAGACAAAGTCCATCCTCAACCGAGTATCGGTTTTCTCATTTCTTGGGTTTCCTTATGATAGGCAAAGTGTTTGCCATGAGGCAATTTGCATTAACTGGCTACATTCATGCACGAGCCACCAGTATGTCAAGTCAACTATAAACACCACAAAGGGTGAAGCTGAATTCTTGAGAACTGCTGGAAGCCTGACCCTGGATTGCATTGGCTCCTGGCAGGGTGGTCTTAGATCCCCATTCTCTGTCAGCATTCTAGGGAACGCCTCCTTATTCTGGACATCCAGAATCTAGAATGCAAATCAATTTTTTGTTTTGTTTTCTGGCTTTTGTTTTGTTGTGTTGGAAGGGGCACAACTAGCAGTGCTCAAGGTTACTCCTGGCTTTGCATTTAGGAGTTACTGCTGGCCATACTTTGGGGACTATATGGGATGCCATAAAGTCAGCCATATACAAAGCAAAAGCCCTGTGTTCTGTCCTAACTTACGCAGCCTGTTGACTGCTCTTCCATGAAGGAAAGGAACATGTGGACAGGGTGAGACACCCAGTCCAGTCCACAGGCTACTTAACCTATCGAAGCTAAAGCTGAGCAGTGTCCACAGTTTCTATAGTTTCTTATGTGTGCGTCTCATGGTCTGTTTAAACCCTCTTGCTCCTGGGTGATGCAGAGTCTAGGGAATAATGACAGCTTGGTTTGGCTCAGCCGCTGACAGGACGGTTCTTACCACGGAGCTGATTATGTCTGGAATCGGTCATTTGCCCCTGTGTGATGTTCAGGTCCGTAATCAGATCTGATTCATGGGCTTTTTTCGAAACAGGCAGGTGCATCTGGTGAAGGCAGTAAATCCTCTTGTGATATAGAATTGTGGGAGCAACTGCCTTCCTGCCCCCACTGCCCCTTCCCCTTCACTTTGCTATGCCCAGCAAGGGGCTGGCCTGGTAGCTGGGCTCAGGTGTCCCAGGGCAGCTTTCTGCACTCCAGCACCCTTATGTGTTCAGCTCTATTAGATTAATTACCTTCCTCACCAAGATTCACAGTACTGTGCAGTTTAGCTGCAGTAACTAAATGTTAGTTTTGCAAGTTAAAATACTATGATTGTCCTCTGAAGGGCTATGATTTCCTTGGAACTCAGAGAGTGGAGTTTTGCTTTCTTAATTGTATCGTGGTTTATTACCAGTCATAGGTTAAGATTAGATCTTTTTTTTTGTTTTTTTGTTTTTGTTTTTTTTTTGTTTTTGTTTTTGGACCACACCCAGCGGTGCTCAGGGGTTACTCCTGGCTGTCTGCTCAGAAATAGCTCCTGGCAGGCACGGGGGACCATATGGGACACCGGGATTCCAACCAACCAGGTCCTGGATCGGCTGCTTGCAAGGCAAACACCACTGTGCTATCTCTCCGGGCCCAAGATTAGATCTTAAGCTTAAATAAAATCCAGAAGAATCAGTCTACAAGAGACAGAAAGACTCATATCTTTGTTCATACCTCAAACATGTATATTCCATTTTTTATAATAATAATTTTTATTTTGACCAAAGTGGATTACATATCTTCCACAGTAATATTTTAGGTACATATTAACATTAAATCAGGGGAATTCCCATCACCAAAGTTGCCCTCCCACCACCCCCTTTCCCACCTTGCATCCCATATCCCCCACCCTTACCCCCAGGGCTGCTAGTATAAGTGGTTTCCTCAGTATCTAGGTTATTATAGGTTGGGTATTGATTCCGATGGCTTTGGATTTGGTGTTTAATTCCAATCATTTTTGCTACAACTTAGTGCTCAAACAACTGTTTAGTCTTGGTACCCTCCATTATTTCCCCCTCAATTTGAGAGATAGAACAAGATGGTTCAAGAACTTCTAAATTAGTGTTTTGTTTTGTTTTGTTTTGTTTTGTTTAGGGGATTGAGTTATAGGCAGAAATGTTAAAGACTTACTCCAGGTTCTGTGCTTGAGATTACTCCTGGTGGGAAACAGATAATGGTTTTATTATCTGATCCAATAATGGATCAGATAAGGCTTGCCCACAGGCAAGGGGAGACCTTTAGGTAAGTAAGCCTTTGCACTGCCTCTCTTGCCTAAGAGGAGTTTTGAAAGCTCATTTAACCAAGATCGGAGAGAAAAGAGAAAATTGGTCTGCATGCTGAGTTTGTTTTTATTTGTGTTTAGAAGATAGCTCTTGCTTTTCTTCTAACCCTGTCTCATTTCTGTTTGGTGCCTCCCCAATGAACTTATCATGAAACATGCTCCTGTGTGTCCTGAAGGAGATAGACTATTCTGTATTCAGTTATTCAAAGGGAGCTCATTGGGTCTGAGATCACACCCTTGTGTATAGTTTACCCAGAAACCCAGGCTGGATGAGAGGTGTCACCAGAGCCAGGCAAAGGTCAACACTAATGTGTTCTTTCTCCTGAGCTGCATGGATATTAATTTTATGAACACACATAGATCAGGTAGTCTTGGCATGATTAAGTGATCAGCCTTCATCTTTTACTTATCTCTTTTCTGATCAGAATGATAGTACAGAGCTAGGATGCTTGCCTTGCATACAGCTTACCTGAGTTCCAGACACAGAATTCCATATGGTTCCCAGAGCTCTATCAGGAGTGATCCCTGAGCATAAAGCCAGGATGGGTGTGGCCATAAAGTCCAAATCATCCTCATCATCCTAACCTCCAACACCTAAGCTTCATCAGTTGATTCTGTACTAAACATATAGTTAATACAATATGACCTTTTGATGTAGCCTCTCCACCCCCAACAATATGTCACAAGTTTTTACCATAGTATGAGATTACTTTTTTTTTCTCTTCTTCCCACTTCTAGCTTCCAGGATCGAACCAGGACAATCATTATACCTCTCAACCACATGAACTTTATTTTAAAAAACATATTTAACATATAGATTTCCAAGTTCTTGGGGATAGGCAGAATCAAGGAATGCCTGAGTCATTGGTCTTCAACCAGTGTCTGTGGACCAGAGTGGGCCCCGAGGATGTTGAGAGATTGGAAACCATACATCACTCACCTGGGTTCTCACTGTGGGAAGGTACTACCTGCAGGTGAAGAATGCTGCCCAGGAGAGTCACCTCCAAACTGGACAGTGATACTCATGGGAACAGTTGATGTACTCTGATCCTGCCAGGGCAAGACACAGATAACAAATTCCCAGGGGCTTGGGTTGTGGAGAAGGGAGTTGTAGTTGACTCTTATTTCTCTCTCAAAGTGCCCCCTTGCATCAATGAAATCCTGTGTGCTCCTCTGTAGAAAATAAGGGTTTTATTTCCCAACTCTGCTCTCTTACAAAGTTCCACATCTAGCCAAAGCCAACACATTAGTAGAACTGATTCACACAACTGAGTTGAGAGGTATGAAATTAAAGTGGGGACCTGTTGGGGACCTTGGGGAAGGAGGTGAGCACACAGGTGATGAGGGTGATGGTGTTGGAAGTATATACATAAGAAACTATCGGGCCGGGCGGTGGCGCTGGAGGTAAGGTGCCTGCCTTGCCTGTGCTAGCCTAGGACGGACCGCGGTTCGATCCCCCGGTGTCCCATATGGTCCCCCAAGAAGCCAGGAGCAACTTCTGAGCGCATAGCCAGGAGTAACACCTGAGCGTCACAGGGTGTGGCCCAAAAACCAAAAAAAAAAAAAAAAAAAAAAAAAAAAGAAACTATCAATAAGAGCACATAAACAAACACAAACATAACAGAAAAATTAAGGTATGTTAATAAGTATTGCTTGGTATATCATGTAAAATGTATGTCTATGAAGAGATGTATTTGATATACTGGATCTGGCAGTTAGGAACATTTTGGAAGGCCAGAATGGGAGACATATCAGGTTGTGTTTGAATTCAGTTGTGGTATTATTCACAACATTAATGTAGCACATTGAGGATGAAAAGGAATTTTCTCATCAGAGTTCCCCAGTTAGAAGTACACTCTTTTCTTCAGTAAGTCAATGACATGCTCAAAAATAATAGTGAAAATGCAAAGCTATATGCAATTCACTTTCTTTCATAGGTGCTCAGATGATATATTCTGAAAGTCACAGCTCACTATTTAAGCTGAGGTTTTGTGTGTTTGTTTGTTTATGGACACTGCTGTGGTGGTAACAGTTTTTTTCTTAGTAGGTGGATAATGTGTGTAGCATCAATTCGCCATCTGTACAGAATGGGCAGTATTTCTTTTATATCATCACCCGTAGCATCTGAGAACCATTTTCTGAGAACTAACTTCTGTACCCTCACGAGTTCCCAATTCTTGTTCATAAGATGGTTGAGTAAGATAGATTACCTCATTGAGTAAGATTTAAGATTGTGTTTTGTTCTGCCTGAGTAGTCAATAGTTTCAGAAATGCAGCTTAAAAAAATGTGGACTCATTGTGGTTTTAGAAGTTTTAGAAAAGCCCAGAGCTGCTAAAGAGAAATCCCAGTTTCATGAAAAGATTATGGCTTATAAAGAAAGCTCTTTGTGTTGTTTTATAAAGTTCTGTCTTACACTTCGAACTTGCCTGAGGATCACAGGTATAAGTGTGTCACTAAAGCTGATGGATTGCTGAGCTCCTTTGCTTCAGAACTTCTCTCTTGAGTAAATAATTAGGGAGCACAGAACACACTGTCCATTTCTCTTACAACAGAGTGCTTCAGACTAATTAATAGGATATAGCAAATATTTTTCAAAATGCCACGTTTCTGTGCACATATATGTCTCCTCAGAGCCTTCCAGAACAGAATGTCTAGTGAAGCTTCTCCACCTTTCCAGCATACAGAGGATTCTCTGACTTTTCCTGCTGTGGCACTGGCCATATTGTGCTGAGCTCTAGACTCCTCAAGACCGAAGGGTCATCTCTCATGTGAGAAAGGAGAACATCCTTTTTTATGTATTTCTGTCACTGTTTTTGTTGTTGTTTTTTATTTATTTTATTTTTTATTTTTGGGCCACACCTGGTGATGCTCAGGAGTTAACCCTGGCTCTGCACTCAGAAATCGCTCCTGGCGTGGGGCACTATATAGGATGCCAGGGGGTCGAACCAAAGTCTGTCCTGGGTCAGCCGCATGCAAGGCAAACACTCTACCTGTGCCATTGCTCTGGTCCGTTTTTTTGTTGTTGTTTTGTTGTTGTTGTTGTTGTTGTTGTTATTGTTTTGGCTTTTGGGTCACACCCAGTGGCGCTCAGGGGTTACTCTTACCTCTGAGCTCAGAAGCTGTTCTTGGCAGGCTCAGGGGACCATAAGGGATGCCGGGATTCTAACCACCGTCCATCTTGTGTTGGATGCATGCAAGGCAAAACATCTTACTGCTGTGCTATTGCTCCAGCCTTCCCACCACCCCTAAAAAGCAGTGTTGTCTTTCTGGGGAGTCTCCAAAGCATAGATGATTTAATCCTTCTAAACTGTAATTTATTCTCTATAACAAAGTGTTCTGCATTTTGCTGGAGGTCATGAATAGATAGTGAAGATGACATTGAATTTCAGTCTGGATACAATTAAAAAGCAAATCCCAACCATTGAACTTTGGGTATGAGGATGAGTTGGCTGACTGTGGAGACAAGACAGTGGGCCCTTGAACAGTGTATGCCATAGTCTTTGTAAGGAAGCCAGGCATTTCAGAGTCATTATTGTAAGTTCATGCCATATAGTTCCACATTTTGCTGGCCAGGGCCTCAGCTGTAATGGCAGATTAGTATTAAAGGGGCTGCAAAAGAAAAAAATACTACAGACCAATATCCTTGATGAAAACAGATGCAAAGATTCTCAACAACATCCTAGCAAATAGGACCCAATGGCTCATCAAGAAGACCAAGTAGGATTCATCTCAGAGATGCAAAGATGATTTAACATATGCAAGTCAATCACCATAATACAACAAATATCAGCAAAAGGAAAAATAAAAATTATATCAATAGATGCAGAGAAAGCATTTGACAAGGTCTACCAACCCATTAATATTAAACACTATCAACAAGATGGGAACAGAAAGAGCTTTTCTCAGTATGCTCAAGGCCATTTACCACAAGCCCATGGCATATATTCTCAATGAAGAAAAACTAAAAGCCTTTATTGTAAGATATAGCACAAGACAAGGTTGCCCCCTCTCCCCACTTCTATTCAACATGGTACTGGAAGTATTTTCCATACAATCAGGCAAGAAAAGGATACCAAAGGCATCCAGATAGGAGAGGAAGAAGTCAAGCTCTCACTGTTTGCAGATGACATACTATATTTAGAAAATCCTAAAGACTACCAAAAATATCCTCAAAACAATAGATTTGTATAGTAAAGTGGACAGCTACAAAATTAAAATAGAAAATTCATGGTATTTTTTATATACAAATAATGAAAGAAATGGTACTAAAACGATCCCATTCACAATTGGTCCTCAGAAAATCAAGTACCTTCGAGTCAACTTAACTAAAGAGATGAAAGATCTCTTTATAAAGAAATTTATAAAAAAAAAAAACTGCTTCAGGAAATAAAGACACAAGGAAGTAGAGGCATATACCCTGTTCGTGGATTGGGAAGATTAACATCACTAAAATGCCAATATTCCCCAAAGCATTATACAGATTCAATGCAATCCCTCTAAGGATACCCATGACATTCTTCAAAGAAGTGGATTGGACATTCTTGAAATTCATTTTGGAACAGTAAAGGCCCACGAATAGCTAAAGATATCCTTGGGGAAAAGAAGATGGGAGGTATCACTTTTCCCAACTTTAAATTGTACTATAAAGCAACAGTAATTAAAACAGCATGATATTGTAATATAGACAGACCCTTATATCAATGTAATAAACTTGACTATTCTGAAATTGACCCTCCAGGTATACAACCAATTAATCTTTGATAAAGGGGCAACAAACACAAAAAGGAGCAAGGAAAGCTTCTTCAGCAAGTGGTATTGGAAGAACTAGTTAATTACATGCAAAAAGATGCAATCTTTTTAACACCAAGCTCAAAGCTAAAATCAAAATGAATTAATGATCTTGATATCAGACCTGAAACTATCAGGTACATAGAGGAAAAATCAGGCAAAACATGAAATTGAGACTAAAGTTATCTTCAAGGAGGAAATGGAAGCCGAGATAAACAAATGTGACTAAATTAAACTGAGAAGTTTCTGCACCTCAAAGGAAATAGTGACTAAGATATAAAGCCCACCCACAGAAATGGAGAAACTAATCACCCAATACCCATCAGAAAAAGGACTAATATACAAAGTACTGACAGAACTTAACAAGAAAAATAAATATTTAAACCCATCAAAAAATGGAGAGAAGGAATGAACAGACATTTCCTCAGAGAAAAAAAAAACAGATGACCAAAAAGCACATTAAAAAATGATCCACATCACTAATAAGCAGGGAGATGCAAATCAAAACAATAATACAATATAATATAATAATACAATATAATAACACAATAAGCTACCATCTCACACCACAGAAAATGGCACACATCACGAAGAATAAGAACAACCAGTGCTGATGTAGATACAGGGAGAAAGGGACTTTTATTCACTGCTGATTGCAATTCCATCTAGTCCAGCCTTTTGAAAAACAATATGGATATTTCTTTAAAAATTGGAAATTAGGGGCTGGCGAGGTGGCGCTAGAGGTAAGGTGTCTGCCTTGCAAGCGCTAGCCAAGGAAAGTTCGCAACCTCGGTTCGATCCCCAGGCATTCCATATGGTCACCCCAAGCCAGGGGCAATTTCTGAGTGCTTAGCCAGGAGTAACCCCTGAGCATCAAACGGGTGTGGCCCAAAATACCAAAATAAAATAAAATAAAAAAAATGGAAATTGAACTTCCATATTATCGAGCAATACCACTCCTAGGAATATACCCTAGAAACACAAAAACACAATACAAAATGACCTCTGCACTCCTATGTTCATTGCAGCTTTATTTACAGTAGCCAGAATCTGGAAGCAACCCAAGTGCCTGAAAACAGATGAGTGGCTAAAGAAACTGGTATATATACACAATGGAATACTACATAGCCATTAGGAAAAATGAAGTCATGAAATTTTCTTATACCTGGATGGACATGGAGAGTATTATGCTGAGTGAAATGAGCCAGAAGAATAAACATAGAATAATATTACTCATCTATGGAATATAAGGAAAATAAAAGACAGTGTGGGGATGATATCAGAGACAATAGAAATGAGGATTAAGAGGACCAGTCTATGCTAGGAATCTTGCCACAAAGAGCAGAGAGTGTAGTTAGAGTAGGGAAGGGTCTAATAGGAAAGGAACATTTGTAACACCCCTTTATTTGCAGTAGGACAAACGGAGAGAGGGAAAAAAAGAGTGAGTAAAAATAGGGAAACAATGGTGGCAAGAAAGTTACACTGGTGAAGGGCAGTGTATATTCAATGACTGAAATTCAACTATGTACATTTCTGTAACCATGGTGCTTAAATAAAGCAATTATATATATTAAAGAAAAAAAGCCCCTCATTCCAGGCTTTGCCTTGTTACTTATTTGAGGTGGAGTAGCTTATAGTTGTCTACCCAAAGACAAGAAGGAGAAATGTTTTAGCAAAAATAAATTTTAACTGGTTTTGTGAATAACTTCAGAAGAGAAAGATGTGAGGTATTGTCAGTGAACTTGCTTTTTTGATTTTTTTTTCTGCATGTATGGGGGGTAAAAATTACTCTCCTTGGAGTTTTCAATTAAGTGGCCAGAGAGATAGTAAGAAGGTTAAGGCCCTTGGTTTGCCTGAGGCTGACCCCAGTTAGATCTCCAGCACTACCTATGACCTTTAAGCACTGTCAGGATTGAACTCTGAGCACAGAGCCAGGTGTACTCCCAGAGCACAGCTGGGTATGTTCTGAAAGAAAATAGAAAAATGCAGTTTTGTTTTCCTATGTATTTTAGAGGGGCTCCCTAACTGTCTTCAGAAGTCTGGGGCTACCCTGGTGTTGCTGAGATTGAGGATACAGTTTGTAGCCCATTTGGGCTCACTGATAAAATTCTGCTCTTGCTATTCTGAGCCATAGCCAGACAATTCTTGGGGGCCACAGGACTACAGCAGGTGGAGCCTGTGGTTTGGTGGAGTCAGAGTGGGGATCTCATCAGCAAACAAGGCAGGGGCACAACACCTTTTAGCGACTCCCTAGATTGATAAAGAAATACATAAAACCGACTGAAGAAGCTTTATGTTGCACTACTGTATTCAAGGATGCAGCATCACACATCCCACAGTTACACTGCAGGGGCCCTTCCCTTATGAGCTCAGTGCTGGCATCAAAGTTTGCTGAGCATCTTCTCCCCACTGCAATGTTTGTTTATAGGCCACATCTGAGGGGGCTGGTCTGGCATTGCTCTTCCCCTTCCTGTCCAATCTGCACTATTGCAGAGAGCCAGGCAGGTTCTCTTCTTCATTCCTGGGCAAGGGGATCTGCAGTGCAGAGGCCAGAGATTCTCTAAACACTCACCAGCCCCTGATGGTTGGTTCCCAGGGCTTGGCTCTCGAAAGCTGTGTTGCCAGGAACACATTTCTTTCCAAATCAGTGTTTGAGTGGCCTCTGTTCCTGGTAGGACATTTTTAACTCATTGTTTTTGGCTTGGGGCCATACCTGGAAGTGCTCAGGGGTCACTTCTGGAGGTGCTCAGGAGACCATGCAGTGGCAGAGATAGAGCCCAGACTTCCTGCACGCAGAGCATGCCCTTAGCCTGCAGAGCTATCTTCATGGCTACTTTTAGTGGTCTGAGAACCCTCCATACTGTGTTCCATCGAGACTCAAAGAGTTTACACTCCCAGAGGATCATCTGTGATGTTGTGCATAGTGTCCTTCACACAGTGCCATGTATGAAATGTACTAACTGTTAGACATTGCCCTGATGGTCATGTTCAGCCATATTGACCTTACAACACAAAATTCAGTGTCCTGACATTACTCGCATATTCCCACTGGCAATGTGAAGTGTCCCCAAGAACAAAGAAACCCCGAGCACCACTGGATGTGTCCCAAGCCTCCAGAAAAGTCCCTGCCTGCTGCTGATTCCCTTTCCCATCCTATAGCCCTTGTTTCCTAAGGACCTGGATTCTCCGTTGGGGGCCTATGACACATTGTCTTGCCTTGCCTTAGTCTTGACTTTAGTTGACCTGGCCTCAACCTTGGTGTTCTTTCAACTGTACTAGTCCCAGGCTCAGTCTGGGGCTCTGCCCTGCCCTCTCCAGCCTCAGGTGTTCGTCCTGAGCATCAGGTGGAGGGCCAAGCCAGGGCAGCCCCACAAGCCTTCTCCATCACAGCCATTCACATTGTTTGCTCCTATAACAAGTGTTTCACTTAAATGGCAGGAACAAATAATGATCCATGATCTATGAATTCTGGGCAAAGGCAACAAGAAAGAAATTAGTCTGTATTTGGCAAACACAAACAGAGCTGGAGTAAATATGCATTCAGTTTCATTTACAAGAGGGGAAAAAAATGAGCTGGGACCTGCTAATTGGATTAACCTGGGATCTAAAAGCTTTGCCTAGCCTTTGTCTCCCATGATCTCATTGTTAAGTGGTATGCTGGGAAATGCAGGTTTCTCTCTAATAGGGGACTTAGATACAGCAGAAGCAGAGCACCCACTTTTCCTGATCCTTGTCAGGGCCTGGAGTGATAGCACAGTGGGAAGGACGCTTACCTTGCATGCAACTGAGCTGGATTCAATCCGCATCATCTCACATCAGCCCCTGAGCCTGCCAGGAGTAAGCCTTGAACATCACCAAGCATCAGCCTGGGCATCAACCCTTCCCCCTCATATCTCCTTTTGTCAACACATCAATCTCTCGGACAGAGCACATTTGATCAATGGTGCCACCGCTGCTATCAGACAGAACAAGTTCATTCCTGCTGGCTCTCTGGATCTGTGTGACCCTATTTGGACAGTTTCATCTTCATGTTCTTCCAACAGGACTGCAGTGCCTGGACTAGGTTTGGGGAAGAGAGAGATGTAGAAGCAGAGACTGATATATCTAGTAATCTCTAACTTACAAAATAGCTTCAGGACTTACAAAACTTTGGCACACCTGCCATTGCTCAAGCTTAAACAGTTTCTCAAAATCGGAGCCTTCTGGTGTTTGCACCACTAATGAAGGTTCCCCTTCACCTCAATTCAATGTCTACTACAGAGGCAGGCAGGAGAGAAGGTGGGAGAACCAAGAGGGGGGAACTGGGGACAGTGGTGGGAACTGTGCACTGGTGAAGGGTGTTGTGCATTTTATGACTGAAACTCAATCATGAACAACTTTATAACTGGATCTCATGATGGTTCAATTTAAGAATCTATTCATAAAATAATAAAACATCAAAGGGAAAAATAAAGATTTAATTTTCAACTTTCAGAAAGAAACATATAGAATGCCCGTCTCAAATACAGGCAGAGGTTGAGCAGGAGGAAAATGAGGGGCATTAGTGGTGGGAAGATTGCACTGGTGAAGGGGGCTAGAAACCCAACTACAAACATGTTTGTAATCATGGTGCTTAAATAAAAATATTAAAAAGTAAAAAGAAACACACATACATGCTTTTTGACCAAACTGCCCAACCTATTTTTTGAAGGAACAATATATTAATTGGTGGAAGCCTCATTTTCAGATCTTACATGGTCCTTTTCCACTGGTGTATAGTGGACGGTCAGTAGGGGGCGCCGAGTCCCCCTAGAGTCGAGAGACCTGGAGCTAGTCTTTAGACGGGTTTTCACTCTGCCCACCAGAGGGCGCCGTTTCGGAGCCCCGTTCCTCCAGCACTGCCCGGTTCTCAGCGACCTCCACCAGCTCAGCCTGTGGCTCTTTGGTTCTGGGCTTCCATCAAGCACTCCTTTCCTTTAAAGGACACTTGAAGAAGATTTATTCCTTTTAAAACTTATATGCAATTGCTATTATTTTCCCGGGAGCCAAATATGCAAGGGACTGATTGTTTAATTGTTATAATTATCAAGTTTTTGCACAGGAGCAATGGGCATTCTGTAATGTTCAGTGTTGCTAGTTACAGACTCGGCTGTGCAAGTGGAATATACAGCTCGGCACAGGAGTGTGGACTAATAATTCCTCTTTATCATCAAAACTGTGACATTATTATTATAATTGTCACTGTTTGGAGCAAGCGTTGTGGCAATTTGCCGAGTCCTTTCTTCCCCTCTTCCTTCCTTCCCTCCTTCCTTCCTTTCTTCCTTCCTCCCGTCTTCCTTCCTCCCTTCCTTCCTCCTTACCTTCCTTTTTCCATCTTCTTTCTTCATTCTTTCCTTCCTAAAGGATTCCTTCCTTCCTCCTTACCTTTCTTTTTCAATCTTCTTTTCTTCCTTCTTTCTCTCTTCCCCTTCTCTCACCCTTTCTCCCTCTTCTTCTTTTCCTTCCTCCTTTTCTTCCCTCCATTCTTCCATCTTTTTTTCCTTTTTCCTCCTTCCCTTCTTCCTTCCCTCCCTTTCTTCCTTACTTCATGCTTAGAGGATTCCTTCATTCCTCTTTACCTTCTTTACTTTTTCCATCTTCCTTCATCATTTTCTTCTTCCCATCTCCTTTATTCCTTTATTTCTCACCTCTTCCCCTTCTCTCACCCTTCCTCCCACCCTCTTTCTTTTGTTCCTTCTTTCCTTTCTTCCTTCTTCCTTTCCTTCCTTCCATCTTTCATCTTTCCTCCTTTCCTCCCTCCATCCCTTCCTTTCTGTCCTTACTCTTTTCTTCTCCCTTCCATTTCTTTTTTTATTTTATTTATTTATTTATTTATTTATTTATTTATTTATTTATTTATTTATTTATTTATTTATTGGTTTTTGGGTCACACCAGCAGCGCTCAGGGGTTACTCCTGGCTCTATGCTCAGAAATTGCTCTTGGCAGGCTCAGGGGACCATATGGGATGCCGGGATTCGAACCACCATCCTTTCGCATGCAAGGCAAACACCCCACCTCCATGCTATCTCTCCGGCTCCCTTCCATTTCTTAATGTGGAAGCTGCCTATCCTTTTAGCTGAGGTGCTCACACACATTCTGGTTCTAGTGCTCATCGGGGATTACTGTGGTCCTCACAGAGTGCTCACTTGAGGTGTCCTCTTGGGTACCTTTTCCCTTCAGCTGTGGTGTTCACCTTGGCTTTCAAGTTCCTAGTTGCATGGCTTGCGCACAAGTCACAGTGTCCCATTGGAACTCAAGCATGTAATTATTGCATGATATTCTCTGGAGTTCCCCTTCCCCACTCCTTTTGCAAAACATTTGATAAACTCACCATATAAGTAATGTGAACAAGAAATAAACCTTTGATGACCTGGGGGTAATTGGTGCCCTCTTCCGGATCCAGTCCATCCTGATGTTACAGTGACTGGCTGTTACGTTTTCTGGCTGGAAGAGGACCCAGGAGATGTGTGGTGTGGGGAACCTGTAACCCAGAGCCCTGATTTGATCCCCGATGCTGACACTGGTGTGAGCTATATTACATAAGGAGTTTGTTACCTGCCTGCCTCAGTTCTTTTCAAGGTCAAACAAGTGTATTGGATGGTGCGTGGGTTGGGAAACCATTTCAAGTCCTCACTGTAAGTCAAGTTCATTGGGTGGTGGTTGCTCCTTGAGTAAAAAGTCCGATGGAGATCTCAAGGTGCTGACCACGCGCTGGTAGCCTTGAGCCTCAGAAATGTCCTGGAGAGAGGACCTGAGCGATAGCACAGAAGGGAAGCATTTGCCTTGTACACTCTTAATCCCCAACATCCCATATGATCCCCTGAGCACTCCCAGGAATGACCCCTGAGCCCAGAGCTAGGAGTAACCCCAAAGAACTGCCAGCTGTGGCCCCAAAAAACAAAAACAATAATAATAAAAGAAGTAGCCTGGAGGGGAAGGCAGTGCCCACTCGACCTGTATGCAGAACTGAAGGTGCTCAGAGCCTGGAGCCCTGGAAGTCCTACCCTTGTGCCCTTCATGTCCCAGCTGTCCTTCCCTTTCATTGTTGTTCTGTACCTCTGTCCGGAGATGCCCATCTTCTTCAGGAGACTGCAGATTGTATCTCCTCTCTCCACCCCGCAAAAGTCACTCGCTCAAACACCCATCTGTCTCCCTCAATTTCAGGACAAAGTGGCTCCTTTCCCTGATGTCTGTCTGCCTCTGCTCTGCTGTTTTTGCTCCTGCACAGTGCTTGGTCCTGAGTCTGTCAGGAGAGAAGCACTGAGGCAAGGAATTGGTGTGACTCATGCTCAACCTTTGTGAAATGCTCAGTGAGATTCACAGCACCTTATAAAGGTGTCAGACACTTGTAGCCACTGCAACCATTTTATTATTGGATGCTGATGTGTGTGTGTGTGTTTAAACAATGGCATGTTTTTCTGTAACATTCTGGCAAATTAGCAGCTTCTAGATTGAAAAAAAGTCTATACTTAGAAAATTAATTCTGTAAACTGGGAACACGAGGGCTTTTATTGCAAAGCTTGATTTCAGCTGAGCCTGAACAACGGTGGCACAGCCAAGATTTAATTCATTTTTTGCTATATTTGTTTTAAAAATGTTGGTGGGCATGGCAGGGATTAACTGGGGAAAGAGGTAATTTTAAGGTATTATTGTGAACTTAAAGTGTATTTTATAGAGTTGGTTTTTAAAAACCTCGACGAGGGCAGCAGATGTGAGTTGGCATCACTTCTAGCCGCACATGTTCCCCTTTCATTAGGAATGTGGGCCTGATGTGGTGCAGATGGCACTGAACCCACTTAGTAATATTTTCCACAACCAAGTCATTAGGCTTGAATTTGCTGGCTCCAAACACTGCACTGCCTTTGGCAGTTTGGGCAACTAAGGAAGCTGCAATGTAAACATTGTACCAGCAGAGGGTAGTAGAAGCCAGTGTTTTTACTTGAAGTCCACTCCAGCAGCCACTTGGAAAGGAATATTCTCATGTGGAGAAAACGCCATCAATCATATAAAAGATTTAAAGGTCCTTTATTGACTATCTCAAGATAAGAAAGTTAACAGTACAGAACACAATTGGGCTGAAGTTTCATGCTACAGATTTAATTTCTTACAAAATAAAAACATTATTTATCTTTGCCTCCAAGTGAAGACACCCAATTACAATTATCAGTGGGATGAATTAATACACTATTATCATGTCTTCGCACCATCATGAGCTAAAAGGTACAATTACACAAATTGCAGTCACACAAGGTGAACTAGTTTCTTGCAGGCACTTGTGTGGAAGGAGATGTATGGGTTGGCTTTTTAATTTTCTTTTTTAAGAAATGTCCACATGCTCTGTGCCTAATTTTATTCTTCTCTTGTGGCTTGCCTGGAAGGAGAATGTATGAACAGCTTGCTGACGTTGGGGGTCACAAACAAGTGAGTGCATGTTGGAGACTGCCAGGGGAGTGACTTGCCAGAGGTGAGGACTAAGTACTAAGGTCACTTGGACAGCTGGTGACCTCTGACACGGCAGGAGCACCCTCTCAGTTTCTGTCCTGCTTCTTTCAGCTGGTAGCCCTGGGCTGACAAGTGAAAACAGTCTTACTTGTTTGTTTGGAGGCCACATGCAGCAGTGCTCTGGGGTTACTCCCAGCTCTGCACTCAGATCACTCCTGGCAATGCTTGGGGGTTCATTTTGGATTCCAGGGATAAAACCCAGATAGACTGTGTGCAAGGCAAAAGCCTTCCTTACTGTACTATTGTTATAGCCCACAACGAAGGCTTTATCTAAGATGAATGTTTCATGGAAGAAAGGAAGGGAGGATATTGGTAAGTAGACAACTCTTTGTTTTTAGATTTATTTCTAGTTTTTGTTTGTTTTGGGGCCCTCACCTGATGATACTCAGAGTTGACTCCTGGCTCTGTACTCAGGAATCAGGAATCACTCCTAACAGGCTTTGGGAACCATCTGGGATACTGGAGATCAAACCTGGGTCGACCTTGTGTAAGACATACTGTACTCTAACTCTGACCCCAGTTCTTTTCTATTTTTATTTGTTTTTGGGGGGGCCACACGGTGGCACTCAGGGGTTACTCCTGGATCTGTGCTCAGAAATCGTTCCTGACAGGCTCAGGGGACCATATGGGATGCCATATGGGAATCGAACCGGGGTTTGTCCTGGGTTGATCATGTGCAAGGAAAATGCCTTATTGGTCTGGCCTCTCTTTTCTATTTTTTTTTCTCTTTTCTATTTTTTTTCAATGTCAGAGATTATATTTTTAATTACTTTTTAATATATTTTTATTTAAACACCTTGATTACATACATGATTGTGTTGTTTGGGTTTCAGTCATGTAAAGAACACCACCCATCACCAGTGCAACATTCCCATCACCAATGTCCCAAGTCTCCCTGCTCCCCACCCAACCCCCGCCTGTACTCTAGACAGGCTTTCTATTTCCTTCATACATTTTCATTATTAGGATAGTTCGAAATGTAGTTGTTTCTCTAACAAAACTCATCCCTGTTTGTGGCGAGCTTCATGAGGTAAGCTGTAACTTCCAGCCCTTCTCTCTTTTGTGTCTGAAAATTATTATTGCAAGAATGTCTTTCATTTTTCTTAAAACCCATAGATGAGTGAGACCATTCTGCATTTTTCTTTCTCTCTCTGACTTATTTCACTCAGCATAATAGATTCCATGTACATCCATGTATAGGAAAATTTCATGACTTCATCTCTCCCAACAGCTGTGTAATATTGTGTATATGTACCACAGTTTCTTTAGCCATTCCTCTGTTGAAGGGTATCTTGGTTGTTTCCAGAGTCTTGCTATGGTAAATAGTGCTGCAATGAATATAGGTGTAAGGAAGGGATTTTTGTATTGTATTTTTGTGTTCCTAGGGTATATTTCTAGGAGTGGTATAGCTGGGTCATATGGGAGCTCGATTTCCAGTTTTTAGAGGAATCTCCATATCACTTTCCATAAAGGTTGAACTAGACGGCATTCCCACCAGCAGTGGATAAGAGTTCCTTTCTCTCCATATCCCCACCAACACAAGTGTTCATTTACACAGAGTGGAAAAAACTTTGTCTTCTTTTTCGCAAGATTGCATGCTGATCTGGTTTCAGTGCCTTACTTGGGCATTGAGACTTTCCCCGTTTCGAGATGAGGGGCCTTTATCTATTTGCTTACAAATAATTTTATTTGTGTGTTTACGTGATTACTGACTCCTGATTTTCCCGGAAAAAAAAATCCATGAAGGACAGAGCTTCAGTCTGTCTCTAAAGTGTCTCCACCTTTACAGTGTGCTTATGTGACAATATGAATGTTCACGAATGGATATGGGGAGAGCAGGAAGGGGAAGAAGGAACCATACAGTGCTGAGTACTGACTTTGTTTTCTGCTACAATGGTAGCCCCCAGAATGTCGTCAATGGCATGTCTCCAAGGCAGCCCTGTTACTGGTTTGTTTGCAGGAACTGCCACAGGGGTGCCCTAGAGCCCCTGGAAAGAAGGGGTTGTCCCTGGGGTGTGCTGTCGTGGGGTGTGCTCTGGGCCAGGTGGAGAGAAACCTGGTGTTGCTACCAAGCGCCTTCCTTCTGCAGTGCTTAGACCTGCTAGCTGAGTAACCTATTAGCAGCACAGCCCAGTAGGTTTACTTTGTGCTACATGGGAGGGATTTTAGTCACAGCAAGCGGTCATGTACCAGGAGACAGATATTTCTTTTTTTTTTTTTTAAAAGCATAGATTATTGGGACTAGTACAGCGAGTAGGGTGCTTGCCTTACATGCTGTTGACCTGGGTTCAATTCCTAGCACCCTATGGGGTCCCCCGAGCACCAGGACTGATCCCTGAGCACAGAGCCAGAAGTAAACCCTTTAAGGCAAAGTATGGCCTTAAAGAACAAAACCCAAACCAACAGAACTAAAGGATAATCGCTAGTTTATAATATCATAGAATTTCCAGAATATATATGAATATGCGACCCAAAGTTCTTGTGCCGCTCACTAAGAAACACTTCTTTTCATTCTTCTTACCCTTCGTTTTCCTGGTGTAACCACCATAGTTTCACTAGTCCATGTTTGAAACCATCATCATCGACTTTTACTTCTTTATTTCACTTTGAATCATCCCCACCCCAAAGATCCACCCATTTTGTCCCAGGCCTCACAATTTTTAACAGAGGGGAGCAGTCTGTGAGGTATAGATGCTGCAGCTTCTTTATCTTGTCATCCGTTATTGAGCATTTGAAGTGTGCCCACATTTGGGCTGTCATGAACCATAGGGCTGGAAATATCTATTGAGATTTGTGTTTTTATGCCCTTGGAGTAAAGGGCCCAGGAGTTGTATTGCTTAGCCTATAGTCCTTTCCACCCCACCTTCCATGAATAAGAAAAAAATCATAAAGTTGGTAATAATGTGCCTAAGTGGTGATTATTGAAGAATTAGGATTTTCCAAGAGCTAAGTCGGAAGTTACCAAGCAGAACTTTTTTGGTTTTGTCCCTGGATTCACTGACTGATGCTAGAATATAGTTGGGGGGAATAGACATGAAGTATTGGAACATCACAGTTAAAGAATGTGTAAAAAGGACCTGTCCTCCAGGGTGGTGTCTAAAGGGGGTGACAGTATGCCTCCAAACTGAAACTGCCAACAAGGAGCCGGGATTTGTGAGGAATAGAAGGGTGTACCAAAGTGACTCAGGACAGGTAGTGGTTTATGACTGCCTCGGTGGTACAGCTGTGCGGCAGCTTCAGACCTCAGTAGCAGAAACAGCAACACTGTTGTAACCCCATTACTTAAACACCAGGAACAGAATGTGAAGCCATGGTGTTCCTGAGATATACACATCAACTAGCATGCCTTGTATCCTTCAGGGGCACAGTCTCCAAGGAAGGGATGAAAATCACCCAGACTCTCATCTGGGCTATTTGTTGAATATTGATCTGCCTCCTTTCTGCTCCCTTCATAGCCTTTTTCTAATTCTTCTCCTATTACAGTCCAGTTTAGATAGCACAGCACTTTAAGAAATTGCAGTTCTTCTTTCTTCTCTTTCTTCCTGGACTGCACCAGTACTCAGGCTCTGTGCTCAGGGGTCACTCTGGAAGCTTCCCAGGAATATGTAGTGCTGGGAATTGAACTGGGTCAGCTGCATGCAAGGCAAACTTCTTCCTCCCTATACTATCTCTCCACAGTCTGAAATCCTTTTGCAAGAAAAAAAAAGACCTTTCTTTTTTATTTCCTCCTTTATCTTTTATTTTATGCTTTGGTACTGGTTGATAACACTTAACTTTTTTATTTCCTCCTTTATCTTCTATTTTATGCTTTGGTACTGGTTGATAACACTTAACTTGGCATATTAGAATCTAGGTTCTTGCTGCCAGTAATTAAAAAAGTAATTTAAAACTAATTACAGCTGATGTTTCAGATACATCCCATATTTGTGCCTACAATATTATCGAACATCTTGTTTACTAACATACATATGGTCACATAAATAATCCAAAATACCTCCAGTGGGAGAACAGAAAAAAAGTCCCAAACCAGAAATGGTCTGGTGCTATGTCCTTGTGTGACTGAGAGGAACTAGCAAAATGTCTTTTTTTTCCACTGAAACACACTTGATGTGCATAAAACATCACTAAGTTGATTTCGCATTTTTTGCCTTGTTAACTAGCTAAAACAAAAATGATGAGTCCTTGAAATTCTGTCAACTGTGATTTAAGGATCCCTAAAATCTAGAACAAGAAACGATTTCCTAACCCGGCCACATGCAAGCTGAGTGTCTTAAGAGCAAAATAGATGTAGTGATACAGTTCCAGAGTTTAAAGCCCAGCGTAAGTAACAGATTTTGCATCAACCGCCTCTTCTTAGATCTTGTTATATTTATATTGAGATCCTTATTCAGGGTTTTTTGTTTGTTTTTGTGCAGGTACTAAGTTGACTTAAAATTGATTTTAAGAGGCACAAAAGCCATGCCCCCTTTCCACTAAAGATGAATTTAATGGAACTAATTCCCAAGTAAAAAAAATCCAAACTATTTAAAAAATGTTCTTAGTTGTAAAAAATTGTTATGGTAGTACAGTGGAGGCAAATGCCTCATAAATACTTACTTTAACAACTGTGGTTTTTAATCATTATGAAAAAATAAAAGGACTGTTAAAGGAAATAATTAAATATTACTAAAAATATGGACTTCTACCTGAGACCATTAATGATAACATAAAGTTCAGGGCAAGATAATAAAGTGTAATTCTCAAAAGTACATTAAAAATATGTCATTTCACCAAAAGCATTGGGGAAAAAAACCTTAAAATAAATTTAAAATTAGGCTTGTTTTTTTTTTTTTTTTTTTTACAAAATGGAACAGAAGAGAAGATCTTGCCTAGAAAACCAGGGTAGCCTACAGATAAGAGATACATGTCAGATGTCTGGCAGCTCATCTTGAGGTCAACTCTGCATAGGTGACATGATTGGAAAACCTAGAGAAGAGTTGGCCTTGGCCATGGCCCCTGCATGAGGAAAATACATGAATTCCCATGAGCTCCATCATGAAAAACAAACCATATTTGACTTCACTCCAGCTCCTTCCATTTCTAGCCTTAAGCCTTGGTTTGGTGGTGGAAGCTCTCATGACACATTTCAGAACATGTGTGATGCCCAGGTGGGATGTTTTAAGCAGGCAGTGAGTCCTCTCACTTTCATCTCAGTGGAAAAGAATCCACCTGGGAGAGCAGGGATGAATCTCGGTGGCCTTGCATGTGTGTAGTTCTGTGTTCATTCAGGCTTCCAATGACTAGTACTGCAAAAACAAACAAACAAACAAACATATAAAAAACCCACAATAAAGCAAAAGCACATTCTTTTGACTTAGAATTTCAGTTAAAATCAACTTTAGATTCTTAAACCATTATTTTGTAATTTTATGAAAAATGAGTAGAAGAATGAACAAATGAAGGATTTGTAGAAGAAATTTGGAAGCCCAGTGTTAACATTGCATTCTGTGCCTAAAACAAAAGAGATAGAGAGAAGGAGAGAGAGAAAAAATGAGAGAGGAGAGAAAAGAAAAAATCTCTGCCATAGAAGTAGGCTGTGGAGAGGGCAGGGGGAATAGTGGGAGGGAAACTAGGGACATTGGTGGTGGGAAATGTGCATTGGGAAAAGGATGGATGTTGTATTGTATGACTAAAATTGTATGATACAACTGTGTATCTCATGGTGATTCAAGTAAAGAATTTATTTATAAAAATAAATAAAATAAAATTGCATTGTGATTGAACATCTGTGTCTTTTGTAGGAGTTCAACATTGGTGAGGATGAGGGAGGTGAGTTCTGGTCACTGAGCTCACAGACCGTGCTGGGCACTAAGCATGGTCCCAGCAACAATGGACTGAATTCTCTGACTTCTCAGAGAGGGAATGTCCAGCCTGAAGTGATTTACAGCTGAAAACACTGTTCAGGGAAATTATGTGCCCTGCCCAGCCTCCACAGTGAGGGACACCCTGCAGAGGGCCACTAGAACCCTTGGCTCTGTCATGGATTTGGGGGTACCCATGGTTAGATTTGGGGGACTCAACCCTAACATGGCTTAGGGCATGAGTACTAGATTCCACTAATTATCTCTCTTCCTTTGTCATTTTTTTGGTGGGCACATCAGGTGATGCTCAGGGTTTACTCCTGGCTCTGTACTCAGGAATTGCTTCCAGCAGGGCTTGGGAGAACATACGGGATGTCAGGAGTCAGCTTCATGGAAGGCAAATGTCCTACCTGCTATGTATCACTCCAGCCTACCTCTCTTCCTTTGGAAGCAAGGTTTTCTCCACATTGGGTACCATGTGTGTTATTGCTGCAGTTCTTGATTGAATCAACTGACTCCTTTTGTGCCTCCACACATGCAGAGGGAGACAGTGTCATCACTAGCATTTTTGTTCTTGCTGGAAGTTAGCCAGATGACTCTGGGAAGATCTAATCCTTGGACCAGTTTCTTAGCAGAAAGTGGACACATTTACATGATATGGGAGAAAATTTGATATGGGACTCAAGCTTCTAAGAATGAGTTTATCCTTAAGAGTTTGGATGAGCTTGTGCAAACACATGTTCTCTGTGGAATAAAACATCATGCAGAGTCACAGAAATAAAATCTGTGATCTTGCAGGGGGAAATCATGAGGGCTTGGAGGGAAGAAACAGTAGTGTCTCAACATGAAAAGATCAGAGGGACAAGGAGCCTGTTGATCCCCAATCCTCCGAGGTTTGGAGGTAGACGGAAGAGGTGACTCTGGCTAGAGTCCCTCACACTCTCCAACATGCATTACAGAAAATGTCTAGGAAAGTCCGAACTTGATGAAATTATTTTTGTGTCATCAGGGAAATGAAGACACGTTCCACAGTCAAGCCTCTAGGCCTGATTTCCCATATCCAGGGGGCGCCTCTGTGGCAAGGTGTCCGTGTCTCCTGACAGCATGCAGTGAGGAGTTGCTGAGTACCTTAGAGAACTGGGGCACCTGCGGAGAGACAGAGACCCTGACACTCACATTCCACAGCATCATTAGGTTCAATAGAGGAATCCAGGGTCAGCCAGAAAGGTTTATAGTCAGTGAAGATGTGGCACCCTCTGTGAAGCCAAACCAGAGTGACCATCGAGGCCCCTGAAATGGCCGGTGCTTTCTTTCACAGAACGTCAGTGCTCCTCTTTCCAGGCCTCTGCAGCTCTAGTCTGGGGCATGTTTGCAGCACCCCTTGGTCTTCAGGTTTGTTCCCTCAAAACAAACTTTTCCTCTGTGAGGTGTAAGACTGTAGTCCCCAGGATGTCAAAGATGTATCTGCAGGACAGTGGGATGGACTCGTCTGGGTGATTATTTGAGAGAAATAAAGAGCCCCTGGGACAGGAGAGACCATGTAGGCGGTAAGACCCAAACTTTGCCTACTTTGCTTTAATCCTTGGGCACCAAGAGTGATTTGAGGATACAGATATGGAAGCCCAGAGCACCACTTAGGTGCCCGCCAAACAAAATCAAAGCCAAAATAACCATTTCCCTGCATTCCTCCTGGATGGTACTTTAGAAAGGGATTACCCTGGACACTTCTATCCTAAGCAAACACACACAACTCTGATTTGTTGTTTTGTTCTGGTATGTATAGATTTTTCTGAAGAAAAAAATATGAAGACAAGCTTAAAGGAAAAACCCCTGCAATCAAAAAATTTTTTGTTTGCTTCCAAAGATTTTCATCCAGATGTCATCCTATTCATGTTATCCCCAGAAATGAAATAAAGATTCTCCCTGCTAAAGGGGACTTTTGAGCCAAGTTACCCATGCCAGCCTGCCTCCTGGGGTGCCTCTGGCTAGTGTTTTCTAGAAATCTCAGTGACATCCTCTTTTACCTGCAGTAACAGGATTTATATAGCTTTTAAGTATGATGTTGGCCCTGATTAGCAACTGGTACTTCATTACTTTTGTCTGTCTGGTGTTTGGTATAGACCAGCCATATAACTCGTTGAAAAGCCAAACAAAATACAAAGCCCTGTTAAATACATCATTTGGCATCATAAAACAGATTGTTTATAACATTCAACCATTTAAAAATGAATTGAAACAAACTGATTCATGTGAATATCCATATATAGAGAGAAGCTGGGAGAGGTGCCAAAAGTGGTCTGAGTTTCCTGGTGGCCATCTTGGTGGCCATCTTGGAGAATGCTCTGGAGACTTCTCAGAATATTTCAGTGATGACTCATTCAACTATCATGAAAGATTCTCTTTCTCAGAACATTTCTCCTCCACACAGGAAACCTGTTCTCTGACATCAGGCATGCTAAGTCTTGGCGCTTGCCAATTCATTGACATATTGCTATTATTCGTAGAAGAAGTTGGTTTTCTTGTCAGGGCAATCTCACCGTTCTTGTGACATGGGACTTGAATATGATATCTCTGTCCTTGACCCAAGCTACTTAGAACAAATACCATATTAGCAAAGTGAGCCAGCTTCATGAGAGGCAAAACTCTCATGCCTCAGTATAACAGGCTCCCTAGCAAATCTTGCCTAAAGGTATTGTGTGTGTGTGTGTGTGTGTGTGTGTGTGTGTGCGTGCGTGCTGTACATGTGTGTCATCACTCTGAGGGACTGTGAAGCATTGATGCTCACAGTGGAATTTTGCTATTGGGCAGAGAGGAGAACAGGTATGAAAGGAAGTGGCCAGAACCTATGACAGCTGACACTGTGTGTATCACTTCTTCTTGAGTTGGATTCCACTGGAATGCCCTCCTTCCAAATCCAACGGAAAACAGTAAAATGTAGAGATTTTTATGAGTGCCCAGCTCAGCTGCACCTGGCTTCCCTAATTGCCTTCAACCAAATCATTACAGGGCAGCAAGATGTTTTGTCACCAACCTGGCCCTATTAGTGCATAATAGGGATTTACTTGTAAAACAGACTGGCTGGGAAGGCATCATGTCATGCAGGCCGAACTCTGCCTTTTCAGTGGCTGCCTTCCCAAATAGGAACGGAGAATCCCATTTGTAGGGAATCATCCTACAAATCATTGCCCTATGGGTGTGAGGCCTGTGGGGACGGATGCCTTATTAGGGACAGCCCTTCCGTGAAGTCTGTCTGTGCCAATGCTGCCATTCTCTCCCACCCTCTGTGGGGAAGAAGAATGTGCCTTAGTAATGCACAGAATTTTAGAGATGGGAACAGGCACCCATAGATGCTTCTGCTAGTTGCTCCTCTAAATTCTGTGAGGACCCTGAGGGTGTAATGCGGCCCGGAAATGGGCTTCTGGGTCTCCGTGATGCAAGAGATGGGGATAACATTCATTTAGCTGTATCTGAATCTTAGCATCTGCTGCTGTGACTCTGTGGTTAATGGGTATAGACTTTTTACCTGCCTCATAAATAGAATAGGTCCCGTTCTGGGCCGTGTTTACAAAGCAATACTTAACATGATGTCAGCACTTGCATTGTAAACCCATTTTTGGAGGCCTTTATAACTTGGTCATAAAAAAATCACTCAAGAGGACACATTGAATGTGAGAGCTTAGTCCTGGGGGAACAACGACATTTAAAGGAAAAAAATTATGCTTGTTTGTGGACTTATGAAGAGGTCAGCTACACATAAAGAAATGTATGTTTTACGTACATTAAAGAGAGAAATTTTAAATAATCAAATATACTTTTTTTGTTTAATTGTATCCCACCCACCTACCTGCCATTTGCATATGGGAGGATTTATTTTTAAACCAGAAAGGAACATTTTAGTTTTAGTTTTTTGTATCTATGGCTGGGAATCATACCTGGTGGTACTTAGGGGGATGCTCCTCCCTCTGGACTTTACTCATGTAGCCACATGTAGTTCTGGTGGTTTGAATCAGAGCTATAGCCCTGCAGCAGATAAGGCTAGTACCTTCCCTCTCTCTCTCTCTCTCTCTCTCTCTCTCTCTCTCTCTCTCTCTCTCTCTCTTTCTTTCTCTTTCTTTCTTTCTTTCTTTCTTTCTTTCTTTCTTTCTTTCTTTCTCTCTCTCTCTCTTTCTTTCTTTCTTTCTTTCTTTTTCTCTCTCTCCATTTCTCTTCCTTTATCTTCCTTTCTTTTCCTCTCTCTTTTTCTTCCTCTCTCTCCAACCTTTCATTGTGAGGGTGGGGGAATTTTCTTTTATTTACTTTTAATTTTTATTTGGGGCCTCATTTTACTGTGCCTGGGACCACCAAAAATTACACTTAATAATGTCTTCAACAGTTTATGCCATTTAACCACAAAGGATCATGTGTTAAGTCAAAAGCAATAAGAATCCCAAGAGCCAGAAAGATAGTACAGTAGGTCGGGCACTTGGTTTGCAGGCAGCTGATCCAGGTTCATTCACCAGCATCCCATCTGAGCCCCTGAGCCCTGCAATTTCTTCTCCCACCTCACCCTCAAAATAAAAGGAATCTCAAGAGAAAGCCTGAAAAAGGGAGCCGTGAATAGTGGAGTATGAAAGCATTGTCTGGAGTAAGGAGCGTCTTCCTTTGAGGACAAGAATCTTGGAAGCCAGACAAGGCACCAGCCCTCCCAATGTCTCAGCCCCAAGGCCAGCCCGAGCCTGGCAGGGTGAAGTGGGGATCACTCTGTTCTACTCTGTTCTGAGCAGATTTCTTTCAAACCGGCCTAAGGACCCTATGACTTCTAGCAGGCAGTGGGGAAAGCAGAGCCAACGTGAGCTCCTCTGGGATTTGAGGTTGGGCTGTCTGGGGCTGACTGGAGAACACGGTCTTTTGAAGTAGGTATTCAGCTGTTCGAAGTGACTTGACTTGTTAAATGGTTTAAGAGCTTTAATTTTAAAAGTCATCTGATAGAACTTTGTAATTACTTCCAAAGCCACTAGTTGGCCAGGCAGAAAAGGGCTTGGGGATTTTTGTTGTTAGTTTGTTTTGTTTTGTTCACCAAAAATGGAGACAGGGAAAGCTGTTTGTGCCTTAAACACAGAAAAGCAAAGACTGGACTGTGCAAAGATTTCCATCATCCTGGAAATGCTGACAATATGCTCCAGGTCTACAGGCAGGGGACTGCCCATTGCACTGCATTTTCCTGCTATCATCCTGGGAAGGGACTTTATTTCAGACTTGGATACGTGTGAAAAGTGGTGCTAAACCTGTTGTTTTGCTTGACCCAAGTTGGATTTACCATTTTGCTCAAGTCATAATCAGATTCTTGAAGGAATAGGCAGGACTTATTTATTGGAACAACTTTCTGCACTAGAAATGTGGAAATGTCCCCTGAAGGTCCAAAGGGCCAGCTGTATTCATGGACCCAGAGAAATATGAAAAATGTTGCATTTTGAGAAATAAAACATGATAATTCAGGACAGAGTGACATTCATGAAGCATGTTCAGCTGCTTTGCTTGTAGGCACCTGAGTTCAAGTCTCAGCTTCACAAGGTTCATCCCCCAACCCAACCCCACCAAGAGCGTCTCCTAAGCTCCAAACTCCAAAGCGTCCAGTACTGCTGCTGAAGTAAAAAAATAATAATTTCAGAGAGCTGGCAGCATACCCCCAGGACCTTACAGAGTCCAAAAGTTAACCTTACAGTGACCCAGGAAATAAATGTTTGCCTGGGTCTTTTCCTTTCCAGATACAGAGCCTTGGAGACTTACATTTTCTAAGAACAGACTAGAGAGGTAAGGGGAGAGGGCAGATACTCATGAGGAAAATGGTCACAATTCCTTGGGAATTTGTTAGAAAAAAAATTTTATTTCCTAATCAGGATAAGCCTAGTGCTGGGCCCCAGGGCACAGTAGAAACGAAAGCCTAAAGGAACATGTCACTTCCCGAGATTTCTGAAGTACTTTCTAGGAGGTGAACTTGGGAGCTGGAGAAATGGGCCATCAGGGGCTACAATTTCTGGCATCATAGGGTCTCACAGCATTGCCAGGAGCAGCCCTGGAGCCCTGGGCCAGGGGTGGCCCTAAGCACTTGTATGCCGCCATCCGTCATCCCCTATACAAAGCCACCATCAGACTCATAGAGGAGCCATCTGGGGGACAGGAATGCACCTAAAAGGAGTATCCTGAAGTAATGCTCAGTCTAGATATAGGGGGCTGGGGAGAACTATCCTGAAGTTGAAAAGCTGAAGATGAGGACTATTTGCCAGGTGCAGAAGATAGGCAGAGAACATTCTTTAATTCTGAATGATAGAAAGTGCAAAATGGGTAAGAAATGGTATTTCGTTTCCTTTTATTTATTTGGCTTATAGGAGTTGGGTTTATTCAGTAGTGCTCAGGGTTTAATCTTGGCAGTGTTCAGGGGTCCATGTGTTGTCAGGTTAGGGTTAGGCACCAGCAGAGTCAGCGCCAGCACTTGGGCCAAGAGAAAAGCATTTTCATTAGAAGGGCCCTCCCCATAGGGCCTCATACTGACCTCTTGGCATTTCCACTCTCTGAGGGCTGATGAGAGAACTTGAAGAGCTTTGAACTGGGGACAAGCTGCTCCAAGCAGTGTTTGAGAAGCTGCTAGACAGAGTAGAGATGAGGAAGAGGGGACAGGGACCCACTCAGATTGACAATCCACAGCAGCCAGAGGAGAAGCCCAGATCTTGGGGATCTGTGGGATTTGAAGAACCTTGATTTGCCTTGATTTGGCAACTGAGTGAGGGGCTTCTACCCAGGAGAGGTCATAACTCAGCAGCCCATTCGGGGGAGCAGCAGAGGGCTCCAGTGTCAACAGACTGCTACGGGCACTCCTAGATATACCCCTGAGAAATAGCTAGGACAGAAGGAAGGGCTTTGAGAATTGTCCTTGCACGAGAGCAGAAAATCGCTTCAAGTACACCTGGAAATATTTTATAGGATCACATCATCGGCATCTCCTGCTTGCTCCTGAAGCCACTGTTGGCCCCCTGGCTGGCTCCAGTGCCCCTGGGATGGCATCCCTGTGTTTGGGAAACACAGGGCAGATGGGGAATCTGCAGAGTGGGCATGACAGCACAGACAGGGTTGTACTGGCACTCAGGCCTGGGACTGTGCCCCTCTGGGTCCTTCCATGGATCCTGGCATAGTCCTGGTGTTGGTCGACCACAGGACCAAAAGTCACAAAGGTAGAGTAGTCATAAATGGATTAGTGGCAAAAGGGTGCCAGGCAGGAGTCTTCACGGAGCACCAACCTCCTAGTACTTGATCTTAGATACCCTCTATTCATCAGAGCTGTGAGTTGGGCCCCTCTGCTGCTCACAGGACCCCCAGTTCAGATTTGGTTATACAGGAGTCAGGCACAGGGGCCCTGGGCTGCAGAGAAGGGCAGGCTGAACGAACTGCCCTCACCCAGATGTACAGAACAGTTCACAAAGAGGCATGCACCCCACATAGACACACAATTGTGCACGCTCATACACAGACATCACAGAGACTCACAGGGGCACATTCATGCACTCACACATGTCCATCCTCTTGCACCACAAACACACACACACACAAAGATAGATGCACACGGACACACAGATATGGACAACACTAACACATACTTTTTCAAAACACAATGCTCTAATATATACACATATTTATTCACATACATGCATACACGGATACAGAAGATACTCACACACTCATACACTGACACATATAGACTTGTGTGTGCTTGAGAAATCCTGTCTCACCTCACTTGATTTTGCCAGAGGAAAACTCTGAGGGCACCTTTAGCTGTGTTCAATGTCTCCATCTTCTTATTCATCATGACAAACGTTCTCTATTCTGAAGCAGCACAGGGTCTCAGAAGTCACAAACACTGCTGAAAATGTAGATAGTTTTATATGTGTTGCCAGATTGAAACCCAGAACCTCACACACAAATAGGTGTGCATGGCCTGAGCTGCATTCCTAGCATCTGAAAGAAGTTCTTGTTCTTTGGGATTGGTGGGGAGGCTCTTTTAGGCCACACTCTGTGGTGCTCAGGGACCATTCCTGGTAGCAGTGCTTGAGGACCATATGTTGTGATGGTGATCAAACCAGGGTCAGCTGTATGCAAGGCAAGTTCCCTGCCCACCGTCCTTGCTCTCGCTCCTCTCCTGGAAGCAATTTGTGAGATGAACTCACCTTACTTCTTAACCACTCAGTCGGAGGTTTGCTCAGCAAACATTTATTAAATTCTGTCAGTGATGTGAGCAGATTGGTGGTAACTCTTCAGGATTGATCTTAGAGCACAATTTTGGTATAGGAAAGTTATAATGGGGGGATATTTTAAAAAAAACTTAATTTAGGGGCCAGAGCAGTAGCACAGTGATAGGACATTTGCCTTGCATGCAGCCAATCCCGATGGACCCGGTTCGATCCCCAGCATCCTATTAGTTCCCCAAGCCAGGAGCAATTTCTGAGTGCATAGCCAGGAGTAACCCCTGAGCATCACAGGGTGTGGCCCCCCCCAAAAAAAACCCTTTAATTTTAGCTTTTGCCCTAGTTAGAAAGATGGATATACAAACCAGTGTTTATAAGCATCTCCTTGAGGTGTCTCAGTCATTGGCAGTCACTAAATTCCTCCAGCTATTTTAACCTAGGATCTCTCTAATATAGCCAAGCTCCCAGCAAACACTCAAGGATAGTTAAAGCAAAGGCCACAACCAGTGGTGCTCTGTTCTCCAGCACCAGTTATTTGCTGTGTCCCTGTAAAAGGGCTGCAGAGCATGTGCTAGAAGCTAGGCCAAGTACGTGCATATTCTATTTGCATTTCCATTGCATATATTCCAGCTTCTAGCACATGCTAGAAGCTAGGTCAGGTACTTGCAGGTACAGCTACCCCATAGATTCTGAAGGCCCAGCGGCCATTGATCCTTCTCATGCTCATTCTCTGCAGTGGACACCCCTTCCCAGCCTTCCTACTTCTCCAGGCTGTCTGTTTCAGTGACTTGCTTATATGCTCCTGTCTGTCTTTTCACAGTGGGATTATCTTATTGGTAGGTGTGGCATTCTGCTGGGTCTCCTTGAGTAGCAGAATGTGGGGCTCAGTGTGTCCCCAAACCTTAACTTGTCACAGTCCAACTAGGACTGCAGAGAATGCTCCAGCCATGCCAGCTGCTTTTCCCTGCACAGTTTTCCTAAGGATCTTCTCTTTCCCACAGTCCCCAACTTAGTGTTTCTCCAGGAAGCTCCATGTCTCCTTTTAATTTGATCTAGGTGACTCTGATCCATGATGGCTGATGAACCATCATAGTGGTTTGTAAACTGGGGCCAATGAAGGTTGCTAACAGCAGTTGGTGTGGTGATGATGTTATAAAAAAGCGAAGCACTTAAAAAAGCAGGCAAGCTGCATGGTGAGTATGATTAAATGATTCTTATTGGAGGATGTTTGTTAGAGGGGAGCCAAGTTCTTAAGTGCTTATCCACTCAGGCTGCAAGCATTTATTTGCTGATTTGCCTGTGAATTACCCTGGCTTGGTCTTATTTCATATTCACTAATCCACTGGCAAACTCTCATTCCATTTCCTTTTCTGATGACTTCCATGTGTTCTCATCATGGAGTCTTTTTTTAAAGGGTTTTAGGGCCACGCCCGGCAGTGCTCAGGGGTTACTCCTGGCTCTGTGCCCAGAAATCAGAAATCACTCCTGGCAGACTTGGAGGACCATATGGGATGCCAGGGATTGAACCTGGGGTTGGCCACATGCAAGGAAACACCCTACCTGCTGTGCTATCACTCTGGCCCCTATTATGGAGTCTTTAATGTATTTATTTTGTTAGGACCACATCCAGTGGGTGTTCAGGGCTTACTCCTATCTCTGAGCTTAGGGTTCACTCTTGGTGGATTCAGTATGGGATGCTGGGGCCTGAACCCTGGTCAGCCCCATATACCCTACCCACTGTATTATCTCTTTGGCCCCTCTTAGATTCTTGTTTTGTTTTGTTTTGTTTTGGTGCTCAGGAGTTACTCCTGTCTCTACACTCAGAAATCGCACCTGGCAGGCACGGGGGACCTTATGGAGTGCCGGGATTTGAACCAATGACCTTCTACATGAAAGGCAAATGCCTTACCTCCATGCTATCTCTCCGCCCCCACCCCTTAAATTCTTTTGAATGCTGCTGCTAGTTTATTTCCATTCTCATGACTTCACATTTCAGAATTAAATTTTTTGTGTGTGTTTCATCATATCACCATAAATGGAAATGAAGATTGTTTTGATCTGTGCTATGAGAAGTGATCAAAATGGAAGCAGCAAACAGCTGGGTGTGAGAAGTGTAATGTGAGGTGATTTGGGAAGCATGGTCCAAGTGCATGTTTTGATGTGGACTGTGATTTTATTCCAACTATGGCAAGTAAAACCATCTACTTTAAGTCCCTGCAGGTTCTAAAAGTCTGTTCTAGGGGCCCAGTGGCCAAATGCAAGCATGAGGCTGACAGTCTGGTGGCTGTGCTGTCACTAGTGCATGTGTGAGCACCACAACTAAAGTGTGAGGACACCCCTACAAACACACACACACACACACACACACACACACACACACACACACACACACTGCCACTAAGTACCTCATTGAAAGGTATGACCCTGGAAAGTAGCAGAGCCATTTGTGTGTATAGTTACAATCACAGTACCACCAAAAAGAGAAGGAAATGAGTTTAGAAAAAGAAATTAAAAAAAAAAGAGCCCACTTTTCTAATTTATTCTAGTCCTAAAGTCCAGTTGAAATGAGGATTCACTTTTGTTCCTTCTGTGCACAAAAGCTCCACTGGGTTGCATATGTGCTCAGAGTAGCAGGGAAGGTTGGAGTTGCCATTGGGGGTCAGCTGATCTCCCCCTTTCTTTTCTAGCCCAATAGCGAAATTACCTCCCAAAGATTCTAGCACTTTCTCGTAGGCAAGAAAATGACTGACCGATAACTGAATTTGCTGTTCACAAATGTGGGAGTCTTACCGGACCCTGCTATTAAAAAATATAGTCCAGGTAAATATCCTGGAGTTGCCTATTTGATGTCAGGTGCCCCTCCTTCCCTATCCTCACAGTCCAGTGAATTACATAAAAATAATCTGGTAGTAATAAACTTTGACCACAAATAATTTTGCCTTTTGGGTAACAGTGCAGCTTGCTTACCACAAGAGGGCAGCACAGGTGATTGAAAGAAGGAAAGAACTTGTGCATAAAGAACTTGTCCCACCAGACATTCCGGTGTACAATGGCGTGAGCGGTGGGCTCTTGAGTGAAGGGTCCTGTAATAGAGGCATCATTATTCCCATTTTGTGGGTGGAGAAACTAAAGTTATAAAGGCGATCAGGCTGACTTGCATGCAGCTTTGCAGCAGAGTGTAGTGCTTAAATTCAGCCAAGCCTCCCTCCACTTGCCCTCATGCCAGGAACCTCCCAAAGGAGTGCTTGGAGGCTGTGATGGAATAGAAAACAGAACAAAACAAAACATTTTTTCTGTTGTCAGATTCTTTCTTCTGATACAGCGTCTTGTAAAGGCTTCCAAGAGCCCCTCTGGGCCCTTCTGGAAAGATGGAAGGGAAATGTTTGCCTCCTGCTCTCATCAGCAGTATCATGCAAACCAGTGTCCATTGGCCTGAACAGACAGAGGTGCGGAGTGTAGTGGAGAGAGTTCAAAGCGAAGAAACGGTCCAACCCAGCCTCACGTGGTGCAGACGACAACTTCACTAGGTTGGGTGCTCATGGGCTCATCACCTGTCTACTGAGTGCCACCCTTTGAAGGCTTTTTAGAGGAAACAAACAGCAGATACAGTAAAGGCCCAGTGATGCTAGATCAAACCTCAGTGAAGTACCCCATTATTGAGTACCCAGAATGAAGATTGATCTAAGCCCCTGAATTCTAAAACCAAACATGGGGCCTCTGGCAAGCAGAGAGGTCTCCTTGCTGGGTAACTTAGGTGCAAAATTTCTCCTCGTGGAATTTTTTCCTGACTCCTCTATCTTTTTTTTTAAGGGTTATTCAATCAGGTAATTAATTAATTTTAAGTGCCTTTATTCATTTGTGGACTAAAAAGGGCTCAAATAGCAGCCTTTAGTTGGTTATTCCAGTTGCCCGATGATTCATGAATTTAGAACTGGAGCCAGAATAGGTCCAATCAATATGTGAAAAATAGGTTCTGCCTAATTGCCTTTTTAAATCAGTAAAATAATTAAAGCCTTTATAGTCTGGTCAATTAATGTTTGCACATCTGTATGGCCGGCTTAATAAGGAAAATGCTTGAGAATGGTAAAATTACAATACCGAAAGCAACTAATAGCTGAAAAAAAAATTCCAGAGTGTAGTTGATTAATTATCTTCCTCTTTTTTTCTCTTGAGAGACGAAATGTTTCGTAAATCCGCAGGGTTCCAGTTTAGTCAGCATTCCCATTGTAAAAGTACCAGTGTTACAGTTTTTCATTCATCATTTTCTTGGGCTACGATGTGAGTGTCATTGTTGTGTTTGGTCAAAGAATACAAATATTTATGTTAAACGTTTCTTTAAACAACTCTTAGTGGAGTGTAGAGCTCACTAATGTTCTGCAGCTGGATTGTGGAGCTTTCAAATTGGTTGTCGTCCATATACACTAAGTCCTCTGCATATACTCAGCCACAGCACACAAAATCCCCCTTGATAACAAATCTCTATAGATAGGGGTGTACGTGATGGGATATAATGTTTGCTTTGGGCCTGTTATGATTTACCTAGGAGATTTTTTTTTAAGTGGGCATTCATTTAAAAATTCTAAAAACATATTAGCAGTGTTTTCTCATGGAAACATCTGTGTCAGGTATCATTCTTGGTATGGATTTGCAAAGAGAAATTTGATTTGAAAGGCAAAACAACATTGGGTGAGTTAACCAGAGAAATGGTGGGAACCTCATACATTTAGACTTCAACAGTCTGAATTCTGGTGGAACTCTTGTTCACTCTCTACTTGGTGTAGATAGACTGCAGACATTAGAGCCTAATCAGAATTTAGACTCTAGCTCACAGAGCTCTTAAACACTTTCTCAGTCTTCTTTCGGGAAACTTGTCATGGTCTGATATGAGTGAGTATTGGCTTCTCTCGCTCTCTCTGCATATCCTCTATTGAACCTTTGGCCTTACCCAAAGTGCCTGGGTGGTATATGGTTTAAAATTGATATATTAATGTTGAATTTTTATTGTCACGGTTTCTGCTGGGGCTCCTTTCAAACCTTTCATTTATTTGTTTCTGAACCTTGGATCGCTCATAAAAATGTCACCATTGTGGTTGAACATTAAGCACCTTCCCATTTTTCCCTGGGCCACTGAAATAAATTTGGACCAGGTGCTCTGTTCATAATGGAACCCCTTGAAGTGCTCTGATAACGAGCAGGGAGCGGAAGCTGCCGGCCGTCAGCTGGCTGGAAGAATGCAATTAGAGCAACTTTAATACTGGGAAGGGACAATCAAGGCCATTGGCGCTAAACGAAGTCTAGAATCTTAAATGTGGACTTTCAAGCGAGTGAGCTCTGTCTCTCATAAGTAAAGGTGGCATTCCCAGGCAATGGATGGGCTGGGTCAAGAAGAAAAATGCTCCAAAGACCAAGTTCTTTTTTCTTCCATTGTGATGTGATTATGATCTTATTTTTATGAGTTAACAACTGTGATCAAGATAAATAGTGTCAAATTAGGTTTCAAATCAATCAAGTATTTTGATTTGTTGTTGCCAGGGTCTCATGCATGGCCTCTGCATGACATGCAGGGTCCCAGCTTTGCTATTGCTATTGCTATTTTCTAAATAGTAAAGTGGATTCACCTAAATATACATTCACATGGGGAAGTGCTTAAAGTATACTCACTCTATGAAATCAGTCAAAAGAACAATATTTTATTAGATGTTGAATACAGAACGTTATATCAAGATCCTGGGATTTTTTTTTGTGGGGAGTGGGGGGCAAGGAGGAGTAGGAGAAATCAACTATATAACCAACCATACATAATATACATTTATAGATATGTAGTTCATCAGCAATATTATCCATGGTAAATATAAGGAATTGTAAGAATAGGGGGAAGTTATTTGCATTCTAAATAACTTTTTCCTGTATATAAACAGTAATATTTATTTTTAGGCTGGTAGAGGAGCTCATCCATAAGCATGTAACTTGTAAGTGAATGAATGGGGGAGCTGCTTGGTAATGAATTGAAAGAGAGGCTAGGAGGAGCCAAAAGTTAGGAACCCAGGGACAGTTTCGCACTGGTGATGGCAGAAAACCCTTTCAACCATCACTCCACTGCATATGCAGAAGTGAGTAGAATGAGCGAAGTAATATACATATTTTACCTTTATATGAAAACAGCTTGGAAAAAGCTTAGTAAATTTAGGACACAAGAGTACTTTTGGGGCCAGAGAGATATCATGGAGGCAGGGTGTTTGCCTTGCATGCAGAGGGAAGGTGGTTCAAATCCCGACATCCCATATGGTCCCCTGAGCCATATGGTCCCCATGAGCAATTTCTGAGCGCAGAGCCAGGAGTAACCCCTGAATGCTGATGGGTGTCACCCAAAAACCAAAAAAAAAAGAAAAAAAAGAGTACTCTCAGTGATTTGTGGACATGCTTAGGGTGTAGAAGGCCCAGGTGACATTCTCATTCCTAGAGGGACCTGAACACCCTCCCTAAGCCAACCAGCATTGAGTCAAAGTACTGTTGGATGTGAGGGGCCAGAATCTGAAAAATAGAGATTACAAATTTATCCACAAGTGAGCCTTACCTGGTGAAGTGAATAAATAGATGATGAATATTCACTAACACTGTCACACTAACTTGTTTGAGACAGTCATGTATTTAGGCCAAATAATGTCAGCATCAGAGGATGTTTTTGTTTTCTCCCTGAAAACAACCACAACAGAACAGTACAAATCACACCAAAATAACAGAACATCACAGACAACAACAAAACAGCACTGTACAAGTAAACCTGAAGCATTTTGGAAAACTCGGTGTATTTTGTCTAACTTTTTGTATAATTTTATATAAAATTTTGCTTAATTCTACCATGTAACTAGATTTCAATAAAGACAGGATTGCATACATCAGAAGGGGAAAATTTACTCTGTGTTTTAATAGAAGACACTCATTTCATAATCTATCACCAGTTTAAATGATTGCACTAATTCGACATTTGAATTTTTTTTCCTATATGTGATATTATTTTCATTTACGATTCTTTTATAGTGCTTTGCTTCTTAACCCCTGTGAGTATGTCATCCTGAGTCATTGAACCTTTGATCTCACCCCTTTACCAGGAAAAATTCACAAGTCCAGGGGCTTCGGCTGGGGTCTGGTCATTTACTGTGAAACTGACCATACCAAGTGGCCTCACTAGAGGGGACACCCTGGTGCAGGGAGCATGGTGTTGATATGTAACTAATGCAGAAGCAGTGACGTTCAACCCACTCAGAGGTGAGCCAGGGTACACCGGAAGCTGCTCATACATCTCACGAACTTACCCTCCACAAGGAGAATGTTCTAGGCCAAATCTTTAAGCAACTTTGCCCTGCATACTTCTCTGAATAAAACAAAAAGAAAATAAAATGCAAAAAATAGAGTTGGGAGGGTCTGTGTGTTTGGGAGGCTTAGTTCTTGGCATTCCAAATCTCTCCCTGTAAGAAAAAACTATTTGGGTTCTGAAAGTCAGATCCAAGAGCAATGTTTGGGGTGACCTGGATTTGTGCATTATGGGACCTATCTACATTGGTCCAGGGTGCCCTGAAATAGAACTAAAATAGTCTATAATAGAACTGGGCAAATCTCACAACAGTGCCTCCCTCTCAGAAATGAAGCTGAAGACCAGTCAGCTCAGGGAGAAAGCTGGGTTTTGGAGATACAACACAGTGAGGAGTGGTGCAGAGAGAGGAACCTCCTGTTGGCCAAGACTTGGCCTTACTATCTCTGATCTCTAACTTTATTGATATTTATTATTTTTAGTAAGGCATCTGATTTACAAAGTTATTTATTGTTGTGTTTCATGCATATAATGTTCCAGCAGAATCCATTATTAGTGTCCACTGCCATTCATCAGTGTCTCAGGATCCTGCCACCCCAGCCTGGCTCCTTGACAGCAGATGCTTTCAGTTTGGTTGTTTTAGTGGTATCACTTGTGGCAGTACTCAGGGTTTACTCCTGACTCTGAATTCAAGGATCACTCTTGGCAGGGCTCGGGGACCCTTTAGGGTTTTGGGGTGAAATTCGGGTTGGGAATATGCAAAGAAAACCCCCAACCACTGTGCTCACTCTCTCTAAACTGGTGGTTGCAGTTTGATCTTGTGTTTTCAGATTGTTGGGTCTGTGGTTCAGTAAGTAGACAGGCCTCACTTCAGCCCACAGATGTGCCAAGGCCCCTGCCCCAGCCCATTATTCCCTCATCTGTCCTCACATCTTCAGAGATTCATAGCTCCTCTCCACCTCCGAGTGGAATCAGAGGGCATCCCTGTCATGTTGTGGGGTGGAAGATACTTTCTGGTCTTCCCTTTTCCTCTTGGCTCCCTTAAGATTGTGCAGGTGATCAGCCTCATAGAGAAACTGGGATGGGACTTTGCCCTCAAATGGGGATGGGCACAGTGGGTTGAGAGACTGTCTGTTTCCCTAAATATAATTTAGGCCACTTATACACATTTCCTAGCTTTACTTCTAAAATGTTTACCATAGACTTGGAAGTAGCTGAGTTATGGCGGATTCACTTCATTTTTACCCCCTTCTTTTATTTTTCTATATTTTATAATTCCTATGCTTGAAAAAAAAAAAAGGATGGATTATCCAAAACTTAGTGTGTCTGGGAATCTGTATCTCAAAAGTAAAACAATGCCAGTTTACATGAAAGACCTGTCTTTTTGGAGTTATTTTATGCTATGAACGCACGGGGCCTTAAGTCAGTAAACATGGTAACAATTACCAGGAAGAAATTATTCTTCAGCTTGAACAGATTAAATTCTGTCCTGGACCCAGGCCTGTTCCTTTAATTGCATTAATTATTTTCAATATGCCACCATGAGTATGCTTCCCTTGGTGGAGGGCAAGTTGATTTTAGCAGATTTCAAGTGCAGTTTTCACCCTGGCTGATGACATTGTCAGACTTTCTCACCACAGTCAAAGAGCTCTGGCGGCTCAATGAGAGCTCAGAGTGGCTGAGTGGACCATGGAGGCTCAGCCAGCCTCTGTCCTAATACTCAGTCTGGGCCGCAGTGGTAGGGATGTCCTGCAACATGTCATCAGAAGGGCAGCTGCGGCACATTTTTCCATGGATAACTGTGCAGGCCTTGTTCTCTCCCAGAGACCAGATCATCCAGCTCACGGATTTCGTCTCTTATCTAATATCTTCTGTCTCTTGACCAAAGAATAAGAAGATCAGATCAGATCCCTTTTCTTAGTAGCCAAAGTTTTGTTCCATATTTTGAAATAAGAAAAGCCAAGAAGGCATAAATCATTAAGTGTGAGGCCAGGTGGGATGAGGTGGTCCAGAACCATCTGGAAGAGCTCCTCTCGGACCTCTGGGATGCTGGCAGTCATCAGACAAATCAAAAGCAGCTTCCTCTGCCAATTTGTGCTTTTTCTGACCACAGATGTGCCCTCTATGTCGCCTGTTTTTGTAAGCCGAGCAGATTTTTGTCATCACCTCCAAGCCCCTTTAATCAGCTGTGAGGGCTGTCACCAGAGGGAAGGGCCACAAGGGGTCTGTGTGTGGGTGGTGAATGGCCAGAGACTGGTCCTTCAGAAAGCTTAGCCGATTGGCAGTCAGGTTAAAAATACTTTTGCTGCAAAGTATTAGCCTTTGTGTATGAAAAGAGTTACCGAAATAAACAAGACCTTTCCAAATAGTTCTGTGAGAAAAAAAAGAGAACAAAATTAATAATCAACTACTCGTGAGGGGAGAAAAATTAACGTTTTTCAGTTTTGAGGCAGCATTTTCAGAAGTTTTCATTTTGCACTTGAGTCCTGGACTCTGCCTGGTGCCGTGGTGGTGAGAGGTTTTGGACTGCATGTCTGTTTTAGTTCTGGGGGATCGAAGCAGAACAGGTCTGTTATGTGACCTTTCTCAATGCTCAAAGCTCTGAGCATCTCTTTGGGGGCCAACACGTCTCCTGTGCACTTAGCTCAGCTGTGTTTCTTTGGAGGTTGGTGCCACACTACAATGCTTGCTTCTGACCTTGATGACAGTGCGCTATGCAGATGCCATGTGGGGCAGCTGCGTACTCTCTGGAGCAGACTGCCACAGGCCCTAGTTTCAAGGGCTGCTGGACAAGCCCCGTTCCCAAGGAGGTATTCCTTGTGGCTAGTCAGATTTATGAAGTGTCTGCACTGTGTGCGGTATGCAAGTACCGGGGATCTAGAATCGAATAAAAATTGCCAGCCTGTGCCCTTGAATGGCTCAGGTTTTAATAGGGGTTTCTTGGATGACCTTAATGCCTCGGGACAGAGTGAGCAGCTAGCCTGGCTCTTGTGAAATCCAGCCTTTGTTGGGGAGTGTTGGGGAATCTGGTTGGTTACATTCTGCTGCTGAGACACTCTGTCCGCCTCCGGAATCCTGGTTGCGCACACGCCAGCACTGCCTCTCTGCCAGGAGGGGAAAATAATGAAGTTGGGAGGAGGGAAGCAGTTTGTTTTCAAAGTATTAGAAGGCCTGGTTGATTTAGGGGCCTTTCTTGAGGCCCCCCCACCATGAGAGCCTGCAAGGGGCTGGGTTTTGGCAAAATCCCCCAGGAACTGGAGGGTGGAAAATTTTTGCAAAAACATCTGTTCTATTCAGAGGGTCCAAATATTTTCAAAATCATTTGCTTAGCCAATGCTCATATTTCATAAACACTTTGTAAATATCGAGTTTTTCTTCTTTTCTGTGTGTACACGGAAAGCAAAGAAGAAGAAAAGGGTGACCACGTGGACGTTGGTCACTGATTTCTAAGTGCTTGAATTTTTCAGATCAGAAAACCGATGAGGTCTTCTGGCTCGGGCACACACACTGTACCTTCTCTTTCATATGGACACACACAGTCTCACAGGGACACCCCCACTCCCATACACGGGGAGAAATCACAGTCATGAGATTAAGCTGAAGTTTTAATTGCTTGAAAATAAATGAGGAAACGGATTCACAGCTGCCAGAGAGTGAGGATCAATCAAGGACAGAACAACAGCAGACTTCCCTGCGCTCAGCTTCGTGGCAGCAATCAGCTTCCCACATCCAGGCCTGGAGCCAGCGAGTGGGGAGGGAAGGGAACTGAGTGGGCAGGCCAGGCACTGGCTCCAGGCCATACCTTCAGGTTCTGGGGTAGGTGTGTGTAAGCTCAGGGCCTGACAGTGGGACTCTGGGGATCGCTTTGAGTTTGTTCAGGCTCAGGGGATATGACCTAGGGACACCTTGCCACCGTCAGTTCTGTGAGTGCTATGGAGGCACCGAGAGGCCAGTTCTTTAGGAGAAAAAAAAATCTACGAAGCACCTGGAACATCCTAGGGCCTGGCTGACCCGTGCACTAGCTATGTTGAAAATCAGTTTGTTTCCTGTCCCCTCTCCCCATTAGGATAGTTCTGTAGACAAGAGGAAAATAATGAATGGGAAAGGCCCCCAAAGGTTGAAATTAGAAATTGATTGCAAGTGTCCATAGTTAATTAGCTTTGGACTCTCTGGATTGGCCTGTGTTAGGATGTGATCCAGATGCCCTGAATTTAGGCCTCCTCTGCAGACACTCATCAAAGGATGGATGTAGGGTCACGTGAAAAGTTGGGGTGACAGAGTGAGATCGGTGTCCAAATCCCTCAAATCTGATAGGAGACTTGAGGTGGAAGCATTTTCGCTGTCTGAATGAATGCCCTGTGGATCCAGTTTGGAGAGAAATGTTGGATTGAGTCAGTTCACAAGCCTTGTCTTAACTCTTTAGCAGGAACTACATAAGGTCTTGAGTAACATCCCTGGGGCTAGAGATGTAGCTCAAGTAGTAGAGCAAGAGCCTTGCATTGAAAAGGTCCTGGATTTGATTCCCAGCATCCCACAGGCCCAGATATTCCTAAGCACATGACCCTCTCTGGCGGCACCCTAGTTGATCCCAGGAAGTTCCCACAACAGTAGTGACCAAATAATAAAAATAAAGCATGGACAAAAACCACTCTAGGTGCAGTGGCGAGAAAGCATGGGCAATGGACTATGCTACTTTACATATTATCGTCCATTAGCTGCAAAGCCCAGGATGACACAGATGTGACTTCTATGCAATACTGGGGTCTCCAGGCTAAATGAAACTGCAGCCATGTAAGCACAACATGTGAGCATAACTGGGGTGGTGGGAGGAGCTGCATCCACTGACTGGGGTCAGCTCCTCACCACTGCGGGATCCCAGTGGGATGGTGGGACTCCCCTGCTTGCAGAGCTTGCAAACTGATGATGGGTTATAGAATGTGAGGCCCAATTTCCAGAGCTCTGTAGACATCCAAAAATCTCAGCCCTGTGCGATTTTTTTCTGTGGAAGCCTTGACCCTGTTCTGTGCTGCATTCCAGGAGAGCTTACACATTTGAAGGCGTTCACGATCATGGCTCCGTTTATGGGCTGCGCCGCCTGTTTTTGCTATCAGAGCCAAAGTTTCTGCACTTCCAAAGAAAGTGGAAGTGGACCGAAACATGGTCACTTGTTGATCTCCCCAAGATGGTCTGTAGGACTCACCAGTATTGTATCTGATTGTCAGTAACTCGTGACATTTTTTCACTGTCCTCCTTTAGTTTTTGTTTTCATGATATTTCCTAGGCCTGTGGTTTCTCTGTTCTATGCTGCAAAGATGCAGAGGGATCTTGAAGATCTTGGAACCTCTGACTTTTCTGTACTTCTCTGTTTCACCTGCACTTACCCTCATCATGACGTTTTTATGTGGCCCTACTTACAAGGTTAATTTGCTGGTGCCTGAGATCTTATGAAAGGTTTGGTGAACAGTTGAACACTAGGATCCTTGCCCATATCTTAGAATTTGCTTTTGAATCATCTGGGGGAAGATAATATTAATTAGATGAATTCTGTGAATATCACAGCAAGAAGAATGTTCAACTTAAAGGATTTAGTTCATTATGGTTTCATTGGGAACTTTGTAGTGTTTACTGATCAATCACATACCAATTCAAGATCTTTCTTAGAAGTATCAAAAGATTATTTCATGTTATACCTGAAAGTATATTTTTACATAGTGCATTCTGAAAAAGAAAAACTCAATGAAGCAGGGAACAGGGATTTGGATAGGGGTTTTGGTGTTCAAGGTAAGGACTATTCCTGACCACAGCAGGTGACTGAGCATTGAATACACCTGTAAAGTTTGGAGACTGGATAGAGCACTTGCCAAAGGCATTTCTCAGTCTTTTTGGAGCGGGGGACAGGGGGTTCAAGAGTGAAGGGAGGGAGTACCTCAGTGGTGTTCAGGGCTTATTCCTGGCTCTGTGCTCAGGGATCACCCTCGACAGCATTCAGAGGATCAGATGTGATGCTGGGATCTAACCAGGGTCAACCACTGTGTAAAGCAATTGCCTTAATCCTTGTTCTGTCTCTCCAGCTTTCTCCCATGCATTTTTGGATGTTGAGGTATTTACTGAGTAAATTGATTTTGATTTTGATTTTTTCTTATATTCCTGGCTCTGTAGTCAGGGATCACTCCTGGTTGTCTTAGGACAGCAGGGAGGTTGGTGAAACCATATGGGATGCCAGGGATCAAGCCCAGCAGGTTGACCACTTTCAAGGCAAACACCCTACATGCTATACTATTGCTCTGGCCTGATTCATTGTTTTTCTAAGTGACTCAAATCATTCTTGCTCATTTCACTTCCATGATCAAACACAGCAGAACATATGAGATTCATATCAATGACCAAGTTTCCGGTGTAATTCTCAGCTTGCCTAAAACTTGGCACAGGCTGGATAGCCCCTGCTGGAACCTCAGTGATGCCCTTTTGTGGGGTTGTAATTCAGGGGAGTCTGGCATAGAAAAGCCAGAAAAACCACAGGTTCTCTTTGGGAATATGGACACATCAAACCCTACCAGTCATGGTGGCATGTTTGCTAGTTGGCCCACCAATTCAACCTACCTCCTGCTGATGTCCGATCCTTATCTTCCTGAAAGTATCCTATAGACTCTGAAGTGTCCCCAGGCACATACCATCTTTTTGGGTGATCTCACAGCAGAGCAGGATGGTGAACCTCTATCAGAGACACCCAGAGGAGCTAATGTCCTTTTAGCTCCTAGAGCAAGGAGAGAAGATGCAAAGGAATTCACTGGCCAGAGCATCAGTCTAAGCCGTGATATAGGCTGGGTTCTGGATTAGAGTCTGGTCTGGGGCCTGGGAACTCTTGGAACTTATGAGGGATGCTCTTGACTTGGGATACAGAGAGACTATCTATGGATGAGTTTTGGAGAGCTTGGGGGTGGGGTGCAAAACACTTCCTTATCAAAGAAAACATACATCTCTCTAGTGTCACCAACGGAATTCCCAGGCTTATTTTTCCAATTTAAAGTCTTAAAGCTAAAACAAAATTGGGGGCCAGAAAGGTAATACAGTGGCTAAGATTATTGCCTTTCTTGCAACCTCCCCTTAACCGTGGGACCTGAGAAGCTTCATATTTTTGGGTCCTCAGAATGAACCATTAGCCTGGTTAGCCAAGAACTGCCAGGAAGAGAGCAAAAAACAGCCAGCCATCATCAAGACAGTTGCTACTGTTGCTGGTCAGAGCCTCAAGAGAGTAGGCTCCAATAGACCTGGGCCTGCAGAGCCTGTAGCAGTCACACATGCACATGGAATAGCATTGCTTCTCATTTGCTCCTAATTTGCCCAGCACCGACTCCTTTTTTTTTTTAATTTGTACATATGTAATTTATTTATTTTTATTTTTATTTTTTTGTTTTTTGGGTCACTCCCATCAGCGCTCAGGGATTACTCCTGGCTCTATGCTCAGAAATCCCTCTTGGCAGACTCAGGGGACCATATGGGATTCGAACTGGATTCGAACCGTCGTCCTTCTGCATGAAAGGCAAATGCCTTACTTCCATGCTATCTCTCCGGCCACTATATGTAATTATTAACAGAAAGGACAGTTAATACTATTACAAACTATAAAACCACCATAAACAGAACTCAAATAGTATGAAAAAAAGACTAATGCAACATGGTTTTTAATAGTTTAGTCATTTTCTAAACACCAGCATATAAACTTGCCGATATGAGTTACAATTTATAAAAACGTATGCATTAATTTATGCATTCATTTTTGTTCACCCTAACTCATAAATCTTCTGATATGCTGGTCTGCAATACCCACTCCTGACCCAACCTATGCTCAAGCCCTCTCAGGTTCTTTACGAAATAACTAGCAGATTTCCAGACCCTTCCAGTGATACTTTAATGCTAGAGAGATTTACACCCACAGCCTCATATCACCTCTCCAGCCCAGGTCCAGAATCCAAAGGATTATGTACATCAATACTCAGAGATCAGAGTACCTGCCTGTATTTTTGACCGTTTTCCCCCCAGCACTACTTGGCCTTAAGTTGTGTCTTATTATTCCCAGGCTTGGAATATTAGAGGTAAGGAGTCCTCAGATAGCATAATTTAATTTCCAGGGAATTCAGGCTGGATGAATTCATTTCCTTAAATGAGTTTGGGCCATGCAGTGAGAAATGTCCTTTTAGTTCCCAAGTTCTTGGAAGCTGTGCCTGACCCACAGGATTTCTCTGTCACCAATGATAGAATATCAGTTATTTTTTCAGACTGGTCAAGATGACAATCTCTTCATGCCTCCAGAATCTTGCCCTATGCCTTCCACTTGCTTGTAAGGCCATTAACAAAGCCTTTTTTTTTTTTTTTTTTTTTTTTTTTTTGAGATGAGAAAAAATCATTTGGTTTTCAGTTTCCTATTCTGGACTAGATGATAAAAATCTCTTCCTGTTTTGTTCCACGTTCATGGTATTTTGCTTGGCAAATGTAAGTATGGGGAAACTGTTTAACTGCTTGAATGTTGCTGAAAGTTTGTTTGCTCAACTGTCATTAAGTTAGTTTGAAATTTTACAGATAATCTTTCGCAATTGTTACCAGGAGCCCAGAATATTATGGGAGGATGGAGGCATCATGTCTCGGTTGTTAGTTCTTCTTCCTTGGAGGGGAACTGACTCAGGGACACAAGCTAGATAAAATAATAGAAATTTTATCAAGAAAACAAAGAAGAGATGGAGAGATAGCTCACTGGGATAAGAACAAACTATTTATGCAGGGTTTGAGGTCTGGCATTGAAGTTTCTTCCTGAACACCACCAGTAGTGGCCCCCAGCACTGCACAGGAAGTAGCCCTTGAGCACTACCCAATGTGGCCAAAAACAAACAACCAAACAAAGAAGATAAAGGGTTGTACTTTGGAAGTGGAAGTTTGGAGGAATCACACTCCAGGGACACCAGAGCCAGCTGCAGGGGTAGTATCTGGCATTCTCTTTCTGCATCCTTACACTAAGTCGTCACTTCTGGGCAGGAAGGGCTGTAACAGGTAATGAAAGTCCCAATGGTAGGTAGCGACCCTCTCCAACCACCTGTTTACTAATCTGAAAGAATCCTATTTGTGGAAGGACTTGGTTCTTGGCAGTCTTCAGCATTTACAAAGGTCTTGAGTGATTTACTCCAGTTCCTGAGCATCCCACATTCCATGCCTGGCCAGCTTCCTGGCACCAAACAATTTTTTGGCATACATAGTTGTGCATTTAGTCTGAAAGATCAGTTATTTTCTGGAGGAAGGATGCTTAGGACTATGTCTCTTTTCATGCTTTCCTAGTTAAGACTCAAATTCCAGAAATACGGTTTTCTGCTCACCCACTCGTGAAGGCATTGAAAAGCATTTGACTTCTGTCATATTTTTACATGGGTCTTTCTTTAAAATTTTATGTTTGTTTCCCTACTGACTATTTTTTGTTTGTTTGTTTTTGTTTGGGGACCACACCCAGCAGTGCTCAAGGGTTACTCCTGGCTCTGCACTCAGAAATTCGCCCTGGCAGGCTTGCCAGGCCATGTAGGATTCTAAGGATTGAGCCAGGGTTGGCTGTATGCAAGGCCTATGCACTGTACTATCGCTCTGGCCCCTCTGCTGGCTGATTAAAGTTGAAAGTGCAGAGCATGGAAGTGCATGGATATTTTTTTGGACTACTAATTTACCTAAAATTGACAGTTAGAAGTAAAGGGACAAGTGGCCAGCTATTTCTCCTCAAGGGAGGGATAGTCCATATTTTTGGTATTCCTTAATGCTGCTACATTTTGCTTACCTCAGATATTCTATGGTTTGTTTTTCTTTCTTTTGTTTTTGTTTTTGTTTTTGTTTTTTTAGTTTTTTTGGTTTTTGGGCCATACCCGGTGACTCTCAGGGGTTACTCCTGGCTATGCGTTCAGAAATCGCTCCTGACTTGGAGGACTGTTTGGGACTCTGGGGGATCAAACCACCGTCCATCTTAGGCTAACATGGCAAGGCAGACAGACACCTTACCACTTGCACCACCACTCTGACCCCAGATATTCTATGTTTTTAGGTCATAATTTTACAAGATATGTTATTTTTTTAATTCCAGGCAATGATTACCACCAGAGTGGTGTCGGCATTTTAAGATAGAAATTAGTCATGGTATATGTCTTACAGGTGTGAAGAGAGTGGTCAAATATAGATGGAGATACAGCTCGTTCCAAAGGGAACTGCCCTGGAAGTGTTCAGGTGGCAGCATTATTTGCAGCCTCCCTGGTGCATCTGGAAGATTCATATAAATAAAAAACAATTTACCCAGGGACTGTCAAATGTTACTGGAAATACAGTTGTGAAACATTGTGTTATTAGCTAGGGAATTGAATGTCCTAAAACATTTTGTAATTCTAGATATTGGCTTGTTTTCATTACTACGGAATATGGGGAATTATTTTCAATCAAAGATACTGTATATTCTCTTCCCCCTTTATTTTTGCATTATAATTACTATGTGGTTTAATGGCTTGTTTAATTTTTAATTCAGTTCACATTCTCTGTTTCTGAATTTAAGTGAGCGTGGTATGAAACTGAATTTTTTCTTATTTTAGAAGATAATTCTTTATTCCTGCAAATAAATAAAGTTAATTAGAGGTTTCTAGATTTATTTGATATCATCCCCTTTCCAGAAAAACAACAAGAACAAAACAAAACTGAACTAAACTCCTCACCCCTTCACCCCTGCCTGGAAATCTCCTTTCTTTCAGAGAACAGAAGTAGTGCTGGAGTGATAACACAGTGCAGAAGGCTTGTACATGACTGACGAAGTTTGATCCCCAGCATTCATATGGTCCCCCAACCACTGCCAGCAGTGATCCCTGAGTGCAGAAGTAAGAGTAAATCCTGAGCACCACCAAATGTGCCCTTCCCAAAGAGCAGTAAACCCCAATAGCACTTGAGGTCACTATTACCCATCTGGATGGTACCAACCCCCCTGATAAATACTGCATTAGATACGTTAAGAGGTATCTAGTGATAGACTATAGTGATTATAAGGGTAATTCTTGGAGGGAAAGTTTTTTTCTTCTGCAACCCAGTCTCCCATTTGCTTCCTTTATTTAACTGTGTTCTGTATGCCAATGGGAAGATGGAGGGAGTTACTCAATCACTTGGTCACAGAACCTGGACTCTAATACAGGATCCCCAAGGAACATGGCCCAAGTGTCTATATTCAATATTTTTGTTGCTTTTGCTATTAGAGATAGCACATTCTTGGCTTGTGCTTTCCCACGGAGCCACATCCCCAGCCCCACATTTTAAAACTACACTTTTAGTGTCCTAGTTGCAAGTGACTTTGGGAGTGATTGAGCTCTGCAAATGACCATGAAAATAAATGCATTAGAATAAAGTATGGTGAAATCATCTATGTGTTATTTCAAATCGGCAGGGGGAGATTTCTTTTTGAAAGAAGGAAAGAAGAGAATATGAAGGAAGGATGAAATCATTAACTGGATTTTAAACAGGTTAATTGCTGAGTCTAGAATTCCTCCCTGTAAAGAGTGTGGTGGTTGACTAGTGTTAAGACATAGATGCCTCTAAAAAGACCCTGATGGTGCCAGAGCAATAGTACAGTGGGTAGGGTCTTTGCCTTGCAAAGGCTCAAACTCAACAAGCACTCTAGTGATCCCCTTTCACTGCCAGGAGTGATCTTTGAACTCAGTAAACTCTGAGCACCACAAGATGTGCACCAATCCCCACCATAAAAGTGCTATCATCACTGATGGAGGGAATGGAATATAATGAAGAAAGAATACAAGTTGTATGAATTTGAAAATGCAGGGTAAGGAGCCATAGAGATTGTACATTGGGCAGGGCATTTGCCTTGTATCTGGTGGTCCCAGGTTCACTCCCTGAAGCTCATATGGTCCCTGAGTATGTCCAAGAGTGATTTCTTACCTGAGAATTAGGAGTGAGTTCTGAGCACTGCTGGGTTCCCCCTACCCCCAACTCCCCAATTGCAGAAACCAGAGGCAGAAATCACATAGTAATTTGTGCTTGGGTAGTTTCAACGGGGAACCACTGTCAGTGGGGTGGAGGATAAAAGAGAACCCTAAAGTGACCTCTTGAATTTGAAAAATTGCAGCCAAGGAAGAACAGGCTTGGAAAGAGGCTTTTCCCATGCCCACCCAGGGCTCAGAGTACATATGTGACAAGACATCACAGTGTCCCTGCAGCGCCCTCTGCTGACCAGCATTGAGCTTCCTAAGGAAGAAATGTATGGAGAACAGTTAGTAGAGTGATGTTTTGAAGGGCAAAATTGGGCAATAATTAATATACCCTACTAACTGCTACAACCCCAAAATCAAATTTAGCAGATACTTTCTGTTCTGGCTGTTGTTTAAAAAAAAGTGAAAAAGGGCTGGAGAAATGTCATGGAGTGCAGAAGGACTGTGGTTTGAATCCCTGCATCCCATATGGTCCCCTGAGCCTGCCAGGAGTGATTTCTGAGCATAGAGCCAGGAGTAACCCCTGAGCGCTGCTGGGTGTGACCCAAAAACCAAAAAAAAAGTGAAAAAAATCATAAGGAGCTTGTTTCCCTTGTAAACTTCACTGTCTTTCATAGCTAAAAACAGATCTATTGGGTGCTGCAATGAAAATTGTTACCCTGCACACATTCTGAGGTTTTTATAATTTTCAGGGCTATTGATGGCAAAACCATGTTCACCCTAAGCTCCTATTTCCCTAAAATTGGGATCCCTGAGCTACATTGCTTTGGCAGAAGTAAATAGGAAAAATATTGGCTGACAGCTAAGGCAGATGCCAAAAACAATGTTGATAGAGTTTCATTGATGAACTCCAATGTTAAAACATTACATTATAACAAGAGATGTAGCACAGTGGGTAGGATGCTGACCTTCCATGCAGCCGACCTGAGTTCCAACCGCAGAATCTCACTCACAGAGCAGCTTCTCTTCCCCAGACTGTCCGATCAGCAAAGCCATCCCATCTGGGATGCTCCCTCTGCCTACTGCATCTGCTTTCTTGGTGAATGGAGCATTCACCCCAAGTTTGAAAAGAAACACATCTAAATCAACAGGAAATGAAGGTAGAGAAGAATAAAGTCAAAGCAGGATTTGGGGGAAATTGTTTTAAGTTGACTCTAGATGGAGAGAGAATGCAACCTATCAGGAGTGATTCGTGAGTATGGAGCAAGGAGTAATACCGGACACTGCCAAGTGTGCTGCCCTCACCTTCAAATATATATATATATATATTCAGAACAGATTGATCGTTGAGAAACCTTTCCCAAGATTGATCAAAGAAAGCAAAAAGGGAAAGCTAAAAGTAAATACCATTAATAAAGAAAAAAATGCTTCTCTGTAGTTAGGATAGAGTTAGTTCTAATTGAAGTGCTTTTATAAGCAAGCTTAAGGCCAGTACATTTACAACTATTATTATTTATTATTTTTATTTCTTTTTACTTTGGGGCCACACTCAGCAGTGCTCAAGGTCTTACTTCTGGCTCAGTGAGTGTGCACAGTAAATGTCTTATCCCTTGTACTATCTCTCTAGCCCAAGGCCAGTGCAGTTTAAATTGCAGGTAAATGGAAAAATTCCTGATTTATTAAAACTGATTCTAGAAGCTATAACAAAATACTATACTAGTTTATAACTCTTTTTTTTTAATATCAAGAAATAGTACAGTAGGTAAGGCTCCTGCCTTGCATGTGACTGACCCAGATTTGATCCTGGAACTTCATATGATTCAAAAGGACAGAGCTAGGAGGAAGCCCTAAACCAGAGGTCTCAAACTCAATTTACCTGGGGGCTGCAGGAGGCAAAGTCAGGGTGAGGCAGGGCCGCATTAGGGATTTCACCAAAAAAAAGTCCTCAAACATCATTATTAACAGTTTTAATTATTTCTTCTGAACATGAATAGAACATTGAGTAAAGTTAATGAACAGTTCTTCTGAACATGGCATCTTTTGCCTATTCCTTGCTGCCAGAGACTTGACAGTGCTTCTTCTCACAAATCTGAACCACATTTGGCTTTAGAGAGGAAGCAGTTGAGACCCTCAGTATGGCTTGAAGATGATCATCATTAAGTCTAGACCTGTACTTTGACTTATTCAATGTGGAGAATGTTCAATGTGGAGAATAACTTTTCACACAAATATGTGCTCCCAAAAAGGCACATGGTGTGCTTGAACATTCAGGAAAGCTCAAGGAAGCTGGGGGGGCAATTCTCTCAAAAATTGCCCATGCATGTCTGCTTTTCCACTAATCTCCCTGAACTTGGCTTTGAGATCAGAGTTGCATTGCAGGTCAATGAGCTCCATTTGAAGCACAGGAGGGGCATCTTGAACATCAAAGGAAAAGGGGTCTACAAAAATTTGGAAAGTGGCTCTGTGCTTTTTGAAGTCTGCAAATCTGTGATCAAATTCCTTCTCTAGCTTAAAAATAGCATCAACATATTTATCACCACTGAATGGTATGCCTGCATCCACAAGTTCCTTGCATGTTGGGAAATGGCAAAGGTTTGTCTGAGAGAGCTAGGATTTTCATAACACAAGTTTTGTGGAGAATGCTCTCACGTTGTCATAGGCAGCACTGATAAGCTGCCCCGGGCCTTGTAACATCTTGCTTAGCACATTCAGCTTATGTGTGATGTCAACAAGAAAAGCTAAGTCCATGAGCCATTTGTGATCACTCAACTTAGAAACAGCATTCCCATCCTCCATGAAGGCTTTTACTTCTTCTCTCAACTCAAAAAATCTTTTCAGGACATTTCCCCTACTGAGCCAATGTACCTTGGTAAAATAGAGCACATCTCCATATTCTGACTCCATTTCCTCTAAAAAAGCACAGAACCTCCTGTGCTTTAAACCCCTGATCTGATTTGGTTGATGCATGTCACAACAGCAGACATCACATTGTCACATGGCAGGCATTTACTGCAAAGGGCCTGCTGATGAAGAGCAATGGCCTTCTCTACACCCTCCTCTTCAAGTTTTTTTTGAACAAGTGCCACCAGTCCATTTTTTCTCCCTGTCATCGATGGCACTCCATCAATTATTATTCCAACAAACCTCTTCCATGGCAAACCTGCATTCTCAGTGGCATCACACAAATGCCGAAATATCTCATTAGTGGTGGTCTGGCCATGCATTGGAATTATTGTGAGAAGCTCCTCTGTCAATTCAAAATTGTAATCAACACCACGGATATAAATTGTGAGCTGCGCAGTGTCTGTTATATCTGTGCCCTCGTCAAGAGCAACTGAGTATGCATCAAAACATTTGGCTTTCTCACAGTTGATGATAAATGGTCACTTGACATGTCAGAAATGCACTCAGCCACAGTGTTGGCAGAAAGGCTGATTTTGCTAAACTGACCTTTCTTTTCCAGATAGATAATACTTGCAGCCTGTAACATGCATTTTTTAACAAACTCTCCTTCTGTGAATGGTTTCCCTGCCTTAGCAATCATTTCACTAACCATGTAACTAGCTTCGCATGATGCAACATTCTCTGGTTGCTTTCTTGAAGAAATCTTGTTGCCTCATTAGACATGCTTTAAGACTGGAACCCCGCTTGGCTCTCTCATTTCCTTGATATTTTGCACATTCCTCAGCATGTTTAGTTGAATAATGGTGTTTCCAGTTGTATTTCTTGTGCACTGCAACTTTCTCTGAGCAAATAAGACATGTGGGGATGCCCCTGTGCTCAACAAAGAAATACTGCGTCTCCTACTTTTCCTGAAATTGTCTGTGCTCGTCATCAATCTTTCTCTTCACTGCAGGCTTTGATGAAGTCATGATGAAGGTATGACAAAATCTAATTCTGTAATAAACTTCTCTCCCTTAGGCCTCCGATAATGCAAAGGACAGCAGGCAGGAACAGCGGAAATGACGTCTGCACTAGGCGCAAAGTATTCACAATTATTCGCTTACCAAATATTAGCAATAAAAAATTACATTAGTAAGAAAAAAATCGCAAAAAATCGCATTAAACATTTGCAAACCCCGAATGGAACTGCTCAGGGTATGCGAATGTTTAATGCGATTTTTTTCTTACTAATGCGATTTTAATTGCGATTATTTGGTAAGCGAATAATCGTGAATACTGCTATATTTGAAGGCCGGCAGCAGGCCACAAAATGTTTCCTACGGCCTCTTTTTGGCCTGTCCTGAAGAGTAAGAATAAGAGTGTAACATCCCTGGGACTGGAGCAATAACATCAGTAGGTAATTTACCTTGCATGTGACCAACCTGAGACGAACCCAGGTTTGATTCCCAGCATACCATATGGTCCCCTGAACCTGCCAGGAGTGATTTCTGAATGCAGAGCCAGGAGTGATCTCTGAGCGCCACTGGGTGTGGCCCCAAAACGACAAACAAAAAAGAGTATAACATCCCTATAAACCTCTCAGAGCCAAAATCCATGGACTAAAGTATTGAAAACATGTTTTGTTTTGTTTTTTTCTTGAATGAACATTTACAATAATCAGCAATCTTTACCAAAATCTGGGTCACTAGTAAAATGCAAGCTGTGCCCTACATGGTCAATCCCTACTGTTTCTATGGCAATTACTGGACTTCAAAATTTTCTCTGTGATGAGGATCAAGCAGAAAGATTTGTTAGGAGCTCACTTGACTTGTTTCTGCTACTGAGCAATTGAGAAGGGCCAAGTTAGTATGATTTCTCGAATGGTCCAAAGCAAATTTACTGGTTTCAACCTTTTAATGTTTTTTTGTGAATAGCAACTCAAAACCCTCTTCCTTACGGGCACAGAAAGCTGTCACAGGTATGTGTTTACTTTAGATTTCCAAGGCAAGATGCTGCTCAGAGCTGGGTAAATGTTTCAGGGGATAAGGAGCTTGGGAAAGGCTTGGGGAAAAGGCAGACAAGTGCCACAAGGAATTGTTGGAAAATGAAGATAGACAGACAGGTTGGTGCCCAGACACCTGGCTGTTAGGTAATAGTCATCATACCTCCAAGGAATGAACGCAAAATTCTAGTGATTGTTTTAGCTCCATTTCATTTTTGTTTCACGCATAAGGTCAGCCCTCATGATGGGGGCGGGGTGGGGGGAGCGCTGCCCTTCGAGAATGAAAGTGTTTGCAGTGGTTTTGCCTGGGAAGCTTTATGCTAGCAATCACTCAGTACCTGCAGCCCAGCCTTCCCTTCCCCCTCCCAGGCAGTGTGAGGCATGAAGTTGCCTTCAACACAGCTGCCCCTTGGAGTCTTGCAGTTAATGTTTCCGTGTTGAAGACTTGTGCTCCCAGGAGTCCCATCTAGCACTGTCATGTGTGTGTGCCCTGAACTGCTTCCTTTGACTAATTAACTTGCCTCCTTTTACTAATTAGTGCTCATGTCTGCCATATTGCATGTTGGATTCAGGTTCTTTCTTTTTTTTTTTTTTAATGAAGAGACTTTCTAAATCATGCTCTTTCCGCTCCTTAGTAATTCTCTAGTTTTTTTATGGAAGCCCAACTTCAATATGTTCTCTGCTGTGTTCACTTCAGAGGCTTGGGTGTTGTGTCTAGCAGTGTTATGCTGGGCTGGGAACCGCATTTGGGCTTTAATATCACTGCAGGGTCAGGTGGAAAGCAAGTCCCAATGTGGTGGTCGGTCCCTGGTGTGTGAGACTGGAAGGGAGAAGATACTGATGCGGACTCTCCTGCCATAGGCAGGTTCAGAAACTCCGAGCTTTAGTTCTGTCTCTGTCTTTGAGGTTCCTGTCATCAGATTGCCCCAGTAGAAATGTCATTGTGTGGGGCAAACAGACTTCCACTCATCAGTTAGGTTTTTCAAGTTCGCAGAGAATCAGGGCTGCGTCAGTGAATGCCACCAGCTTGTGTTCTCTGCCAAATGTATTCACACATTCATGAACAAACAATAAGCAAGGATGTTGCTGTTTCTGATCTTGTTGTTTTGTTTCAGTTTTGGCTTTGGGGCCACACCCAGCAGCATTGAAGGGTTATAACTGGCTCTATGCTCAGATATTACTCCTGGATGGGGCCGGAGAAATAGCACAGTGGTAGGGTGTTTGCTTTGAGCGTGGCTGTCAGGGACAGACCCAGGTTCGATTCCCGGCATCCCATATTGTCCTCTGAGCCTACCAGGAGCAATTTTTGTGCAGAGCCAGGAGTAACCCCTGAGCGGTGCCAGGTATGGCAAAGGAAAGGAAAAAGGGAAGGGAGGGAGGGAGGGAGGGAGGGAGGGAGGGAGGAAGGAAGGAAGGAAGGAAGGAAGGAAGGAAGGAAGGAAGGAAGGAAGGAAGGAAGGAAGGGAGGGAGGGAGGGAGGGAGGGAGGGAGGGAGGGAAGGAGGGAGGGAGGGAGGGAGGGAGGGAGGAAAGGAAAAGAGAAAGAAAGGAAGAAGGAAGGGAAGAGAAAAAAGAAAAGAAAAGAAAGAAATTACTCTTAGTAGACTGGGGGCCATTTGGGATGCTCAGAATCGAAGCTGGGTTGCCTGTGCAAGGCAAAAGTCCTACCCACTGTGCTATGCCTCTGGCCCCTCCTATGATTCTGTCCATGTGGTAGCATCTTGGAAGAGAGAGGTAGACTGTGATTTGGAAGATCTTTGAGGAATGAGATGAGATTGGGGAGAAATAACATGCCTCAAACACGTGTGTGTGTGTGTGTGTGTGTGTGTGTTAGAGAGAAAGAGAAGAATATGGGCTCCATGACTGTGTGTGTGTGTGTGTGTGTGTGTGTGTGTGTGTGTGTGTGTGTGTGTGTGTGTGTGCGTTAGAGAGAAAGAGAGAAGAATATGGGCTCCATGACTGCCTGTAGCCAGTATGCTGAGCCAGACTGTGTGTTGGCTGATTCTGTGGTGAAGACATTGGGGGCCAGGCTGGACAGTGCGATTACTGGGTTTTTAGGGGACTCCCAGTGGTACTAGGGTTCTGTTCTTAGATTAGTTGCACCTACCTGATGGTTTTGTTCTTGAGTTTGGTGGCAGAATGCTGGGGTCCCAACAGAACTTCATCATAAAAGGCATGTGTCCATCCATTTCCTCAGAACCATCTTGCTGCCCACCACCACTACCACTGTCATGTAGGTCCCAGAGAGTTGTTAACCCCTGGAAGTGAATTGACCAGATCTGGACTGTAGGAAATTTTAATATGTTAGTGGTTGTATATCGAAAGTCACTAAAAGTTGGAGCAGTCAGGTCCTTGAGAAAGTTCAGTGAAGAAAATAAACCCCCAAATCATGAGTTGGAATTACCTTCTTTATTTAGTATTTAGGTCTATATTGGAAAACTTAAAAGTGAAAATTTTTTTCATCTTAATGACATTAAGTACACAAATCCTGAGTGTGCTCAGCTAAGATTTACACATACATATTATATGAATACACATGTGAATACATCTAGAATGACATATAGATTTGTGGTGATTTTTATTGTGGGGTGTTTTTTGGGGGGTCACACCTGGTAGCACTCAGGAATTACTTCTGGTTCTGCATTCAGAAGTGGCTCTTGGCAGACTTGGGGGACCATATGGGATGCCCGAATTTGAATCAGGGTCCGTCCTGTGTTGGCCGTGTGCAAGACAAACACCTTACCGCTGTGCTATTACTCTGGCCCCTGGGATTTTGTTTTTTAATACAAAATGTCATCTGGGCCTGTTCGCTGGCTCCTGCTTTAGGCCCTAAAAAAATCCTTGGGTTACTTCTACTTCTTTACTGTGTGGTGAGTTTTCTGCCAAACCAACTGAATAGAAGAGGCTTCTAGATAAATGATAGTATAAAATGAGCATTGAAATGGTGTGTGTGTGTGTGTGTGTGTTTTAGAAGTATACATAAAAATTTATACTCTGAAGTGAAAACAGTTTAAAGTTTGTGTTTTCTCATTGGTTCCTGAAATATTTACCTTTCAAAATGGAATTGGGAAGCACACATTTGGGATGAGCTACAAGAGGAGGTCAGGGCGAAATTAATAGATGGTTTAAATGTCTCTTCTACTAGGAAAAATTGAGTTTCAGTTGTGGAAAGAGCTGGAAGTTTTGTGGGTTTCCTTTGCCCTTTTGCTTTGTCCCGCAGATGGGCTGTTTAAAGAGACATGGTGCCGCACATGTGATGTGATGGGATGTGATATGATTGAATGTAAAGGTGAAAAGGTGAAGTTGGGAGGGCCTGCAAAGCTCTCAGCATCTTGTGATGGCCACAAGTCATGAATCCCAGTCCATTTCAGACCTACTATTCCATCCTACTTTCTTGTTTAAAACTCAATGGATGCTGCGAGAAAAGTGAAGAGAGCTATTTTTTGTTGTTTATTTTATTTCGGGGTCACACTTGGCAGTCCTCTTAGCTTTATGCTCAGGAATTACTCCTTGAGGTTCTTGGGGGACCATTTGGGATGCTGGGGATTGAAGCAAGGTAGACCAGGAATAAGATAAGGTCCCTGCCTGCTGTAGAGCCTGTTTATCCAGCCCTCAAGAAAGATTTTTTATTTCATAGTTTTATCTCTGGAAATCTTTTATTGGGATCACTTTTTTTTTAATCTTTTGTGATCCTTTGAGTCATTGGGACACTTTTTGCCATTAACAGGATATAGGAAAATACTATATGTGTCTGCTTTATTTTGCTATAAACAGATTAAATTTCTTCAGTTATTTCCTAAATGAACCCCTGGAAAAAATGTTACTTCCTCCTACTTGTAATTTTCAGAGACTTACCTAAATTAATCCCTTTAATGTAGAAACCTGGAGTTGACAGCCTAAAGAATATCAGGTGCTGTGAATTTACTTTCTCTCAGCATTGTATTCTGAAATCAAATAGTTTTTGCATTAAATGGTCTTGCTTTAAAAATAATTTAAATGGATTAAGGACATGAATATAAAATCTAAAACTCAAAAGCTCCTCAAAGAAAACATTAGGGGATGGGACACTGTATTTGGCAATGATTTCATGACATGACATAAAGCTAAAACACAAATATAGCCTTTATGTATGAGAAAATGTCCCCACCTCATTAGTCCTAAAAGCAATGCACATCACAGAACAGCTAGATATCATCTAACACCCATAAAGATGATCACTATTAAAAGTGATAAAGAGAAATAGAACCTTCGTGCTTTGATATAAAATGGTATATCAGTTTTAAAAGCATTTTGGAAGGGTCTTCAGAAATGAAGGTTTGGATTACTGCATAATCTAGCAGTTCCTCTTATAGGCATATATTTCATACTCATTGCAGAATTATTTGCAATGGTTAAGAAGTAGAAATAACCCAAATTTCCATTTCCACAGAACTCTCAAGCTCTTTTGCAAAAAGAGAACTTTCTAGGGGCCGGAGAGATAGCATGGAGGTAGGTAGGACGTTTGCCTTGTATGCAGAAGGACAGTGGTTCGAATCCCGGCATCCCATATGATCCTCCGAGCCTGCCAGGAGCAATTTCTGAGCATAGTACCAGGAGTAACCCCTGAGCGCTTCGAGGTGTGACCCAAAAACAAAAAACAAACAAACAGAAAAAAAAAGAGAACTTTCTAGAAATCTGTTACACAATAATATGAATGTGTTGAATTTGATGGAAAATCATACACTTTAAAATGGGTAAGAGTGGGGGCTGGAACTGGGGCATTTGCCTTGCATGCAGCTGATCCAGATTCAACCTCTAGCATCCCATATGGTCGGTCCCCTAAGCCTTTCAGGAGTAACCCCTAGCACCACTGTGTGTGGCCCTCCAAAAATAGGGAATTTTATGATATATAAACATTCCAGTAAGTCTTTAAAAAATAAAATGGTAAGATAGTAAAATAAATGTGTGTTTTCTACAATTAAAAAGAATAGCTGGGGTAGAGGCAAAGCAATAGCACAGTGGGTAGTGTACTTTCCTTGGATGCAGCTCACCCTAGTTCAATCCCCAGAATTTCATATGGTCCCCAGAGCCTAGATTAAATCCTTAGCACAGAGGCAGAAGTAAGTCCAGAGCACTACTGGCTTGGGTCCCAAAACAAACAGAATATCTAGGAAAGTAGTACAATTAACATGCTTTGCATGCAAGGTCCGAATAATTTGATCTCTGGCACCTCATTGTTCTCCAAGCACTCCCAGGGAATGAGTCTCTGAGAACAGAGCTGGGTGTGTCCCACAGCACCACTAGGAATGGTCCAAACCACATTCCCACCCCACCCCCAAATAACTTGTATCCATAATTGTCACTCAGAAGGAAATAAAACTTGGTTTTTGTGAAGACACAGCATTCTAAAAATGACATTCTTAGTGAGTTTATTAGTTGATTTGATTTTAAAGCTACAGGATGCTTTATTGATGAAATGGTTGTAATAAAGGTTTTAAGTGTCATTTTAAAGTGGAAAAGTACTCACATAGTTTCTGTGGTGCCATATGGTTTCATGTTTGTTCAATGAGAGTGATGAAACCACTTTAGATAGGTGGCATTGGAGCTACATTACAAATCTGTTCAACTTAAGTTTTCCCCTTTATTGGGGTTAAGTAACATGGTCTGTAAGGAAATCTTCCTTCTAAAAGTTTTAGTAATAGATTCCTATGTTTTTATTTTAGTTATCAGATGATCAAATTTATTCAGATAAAATAGAGATGATAATTATGTAGCTTCCTTAGTGCTATTCCTCTGAAGGCTCACCAGATATTTAAGGGAAACTGTTCACAGGATTCTTTGTAACAAAAAGATGGGCTCATTGCTAAGGAGGAGAGAATAATTTATTTTCTAGGTTACTACATGTGATTTGCTTAAATTATGATCCTGTTAACTGTAGAGAAGCGACAGAAAGCAGAAGCATGAAGAATTCTGGATTTCCATTTCTTGATCTTGTAGGTGATGTGCACAATATTGATTTCCCCACATTAAACATCACACAGGACCCGCCCTCATCATAAATCTGCAGTTCCAGAGTCAGCGTATTTGCTTCTAAATAGGAAACCAATAAACAAACATAAAGGTAACCATTTTCCTTTTCCAAAAGACTACACAGGAACGTTGTCATTTCGATCACAGAATCTTCTGGTACCCAGAGAAGTTGTCTGAGTGATTTTTTTTCCTGGTGAATGGCACTTAACTCCCAGTTGCTTGTTGACTTGGGGCTTATTTGAAGGCTTTTAAGTATTGGATACCAGGTATTTTAAAAATTGATACCATGTCCTGTAAGACATTTGCCTATGTAGGGATTTTGCATAGAAATCCCACGTATTCTGATTTCAGCCATATTTTCATTTGCATTTCTGCTTCCTGGGAGATATGGTTATGAATGAATATATATATATATGAATAAGGTAACAATATGCAAAAGGAACTAGAAAATTTGCATTTAGGAGTTCGTTGACGGGGAACTGTAGGACTTTATTGCTCTTATTTATAACAAACTATATTCATTTAATATACTGTTGGTTAACGTATCTTTTAGAAAGTAACAGAACAATTATAGCAGTCACATCCTACTAATTCACTCACCAAATTTGATCTAATGTGAATATTAGTATACAACATATCTCAATTTCTAATATTCTTATAACACAAGAATGTAGTATGGACCAGGCCTGAAAGGAAAAGGTCCACTTCAAAATGCAGATCCCATCTGTAGGAAGGCATAGTTGATGAAGAACCACTCATTAAATCATAGAAACTTCCTAGAGTTGAGGAGTGTAGGAACCCTCAGATCCAAGAGAGCAAAGCAAAGGGTCTCAACAAAAATTGACCCAGGTAGAAAAACTCCAAGACACATTGTGCTCAAAGTAGCAAAAGGCAAAGACAGAGACAGAATGTTGAAAGCAGCAAGGTCAAAAAGGGAACTTAAAGCTATCATACAATCACAGCAAAGGTTTCAGATGAGGTTCTGAAGGAGCTAAAAGAGAATGGTGGGATGCAGTAAAAAGAAACTCAGTGAGATGGACCCCTTATGAGATGACTCTCTCCAGTTGGATAGTCATTCAGATATGAAGGATTGATGAAACTTTCAAGGACAAACAACAGCTTAGAAAATCCACAGCCTCTGGTAGGCAAGGGGACTAAGGGTGGTGGTATAGGATACACATAGGGAACTTAAGTGGAAGATCAATACTGATGGTGGGAAGGGCCCTAATTCACTGTCACTGTATGCCTGAATTCCAACTATGAAGGACTTGTAATTCACAGTGGTCTCAATAAAAAAAGAAAAAGAAAAGAAAATTCACAGCCTGGAAACCAGTTTTGCAAGAAGCACTAAAGGAGCTTCTTTAAAAAATGAAATAGGCTGAAGGGATAGTGCCAGTGGGTACTTTTTCCATGCGTGAGGTTGTCCATGCTCAATCTCTGGCACCCATATATTCCCCCAAACTCTGTCAGAAGTGAGCCTTGAGAGCAAAGACAGGAGTAAGCTCTGAATACAGTCCATGGTGGCTATTCTGCCCCCAAAATCAGACAAAATAAACTTCTGAGTACTTTGTCACTGAGCATGGCATTTGCTCCTGGTGCTTACTTGTTTAAGAAAAAGGTCTGTTCAGTTTTAGCTTGAAAAGGATTTTATACTTTTTAAATTTGGGGGGTCATACTTTTAGTGACCTATTAATATTTTCCTTCAAAAAATTCTCCTGATTACTTACTAAGTTGCATATTTATAGGATCTGTCTATTTCATGTATATTTTAAATTGTATTAACATGATTGTATTCATACCATTAATTTTTATATACCTGTAAAAAAGACATAATTAAAAAATTTCTTATCAGCTGATCATGGAATATCTTATGGAATTTCAGGAGTTTAGCTTTATTCACTTGTGGGTAGATGTCACCACCTACACACACACACACACATAAAATCAGATGTGAGACAGAAAGAAACATAATAAGAGAACAGATGGTCAAAGGAATTGGAACTGTAAGTTTTGTCTATAAAATCTGATCTTTCCTGGGGGCGGGAAGAGATATATGAGAGAGGCCCTGGGTATACTGCTGAAGGGAAGCAAGTACCCTGACAATGGGAGATTTTGGGAACAATATGGGTATGAACAGTGTAATTAACAGTGTTGTGAATCATTGTACTTCAATAAAAATGATAGAAAGCAAAAATGAAAGAAGGAAAGAATTGTGTAAAGTTTGCCCTGCAAGATTTAAATACATGCTATGCATGTAAATCCACTGATATGCCCAGGTGTGCCTGAGAATTTAATATATGATAAAGATAAAGCTTTCAGTTCAATGGGAAAAGATGGATATGTAATATATATCCCATATAGTGAGAGTATTAACTAGCTGTCTCTTTGGGGAAATACAGATTGAGATCCTTATTCATGACATGTACTGCATTTCAATCTATAAAGTTCTCAAAGAAAATAAGGCAATATATTTTATAGGCATGGAGAAATCCTTTGAAAACACAGCAGCAGCCCTGAAGTCTTAAAATGTTTAAGGAATTTAGTTTCATGAATTTATGGTGAAAGGAACTATAAACAAAATTACAGTGTGGGAAGCAAACTGGGAGCAAAGATGTGAAACCTTTGTAAAAAGGAAAGGGCTGATAGTCAAGTCTATAGAGATGCCCACGCATGAGTAAGGGGTGGTGATAGCATGGAGCATGTGGGATGGATGGAATAATTACAGAAGAAAATAAACCATAGTACCTCCATACTTATGAGGAGAATGGCCCTTGGGTTCAAGTTTCAGCTATCAGATTTCTAAAAGCTAAAATGTTTGCTCATGTCTAGTGCTTGGGAAGCAATGGTATAATGACTATTCTCCCATTCTTCTTGGAGAATCTCAGCCTACTGAGAAAATCCCTGTGTATCTAATCTTAAAGATCAGCAAATTCTTTTTCCTTTTCCATGAGATATCTCCTAGTTCAATCCTTGTCATCACATGTAGTTCCCCCAAGTACTGCCAGGAATGACCTATGAACATAAAGTCAGATGTAGTCCCTAGCATTACTGGGTGTGTCCCCAAATCAACAAAAAAATATAGCAGAGGCATGCTTTTGATCTAGTGGTATTACTGCTATATTACAGAAGTTCATCATAACAGTATACGCTGGAGAAAAATGGAGAACTGCCTAATACTGTCAGTCATGAAGCAAGTTAACTAAGGTCAGCTGTAGTTATTCGAAATGAAATGGTTGTTTACAGTGAGAAGTCTTTTTACAGTGACACCCTCTTAGTTGAAGTTTCAGCTTCTGTTTCCATTCCCCTGTGCAGGGAGAGTCCCACAACATTACATACAAGGCCACATTCACAGAGCTTTGATAGTAGGATGTTGTTAGAATTGTTCTAGTATTGTTATTGTTGTGTATTGTGTATAGTTATTGTTATTCCAGAATTAAAAATTAAATATTATTATAGGTTTTTATGTGTACACAAACACACACACACATGCAAACACACACACAGCGTGTCACTAGGGAAGCGTCTTAGAACATATTTGCTGCAGGTAAGGGTATTTAGTCAGAACACAATACCCCAGTTTTTAATAGTTTATCTCAGGTCTTGAGCATTTTTCTTCAAAACGTTCTAGAAAGTTTTTCCTTTCGTGGCAGCTTCTCCTCCATTGTTTGAGGTTGACTTTGGTGAGGAATAGAGGAATCAGAAAGTCCTTTCTGTTGAGGAGGAAGGGGCTAGCCCACCCATCCCCCAGCTGCCTCCTCTACCAATCACCACCTTTGAAGAAGCAAAGGAATGAATATCTCATTGTCACCCAGTTTTCACCTTTTTTTTTTTTTCATTTCTTCACAGTCCTTTTTCTTCCTGCCTGCCCTGTAGGGCAAACAGTAGTTTCCCCTCATTCTCTGAAGAGCCTGATGTACAGAGTCTGATGTACAGATGTTATCTCACTTAGTGGAAATCTTTCCCAGTGGCCTTTCTGGTCATTGGAAGCATAAAAGAAAAAGCTGAGGCTGAATTTCTAGAGATCCCATACCCCGTACCCAGTGGGCTTCAGGCCTTTGCTTGGATATGATCATAATGTTTCTTAATCTCTGTGTTTGCTCCCCACCCTAACAAAAAGGTGGAGTGTAGACACTTGTGTATTCTTTGATGATTATAACCTTTCCCATTGTACTGTCACACTGTTAGTATCATCAGTAAGTGACACCATTTCTCATTACTTGGGCTGCCTCCAGTCATAGATTCAGAAAGGTCAATTTTAATTAAAAATTAAAGAAAAAAATAAAACATTATGTGGCCTTTTTTTTTCTTAGAAGAATATGCTATTAGCTTTCTTTATAAGACCTGACATCTTACTGAACTTTCAGAGAATTGTGGAAAGACTCTTAATTCTCTGGCACAACTTGCTAATTAGGAGAGCCTGCACTTTGGAGGAAGGAGGAATGGTTCTCATCCTTGGACACAGCGTTGGCTTGAGGATATCTTGGACTTAGGATCCACATCATAACATACATTGTCCTTCAATTAGAGCAGAAAACCCTGAAAGGTCTTCTGACTTCTGCTGACTTTCTGCCGACTTCTGCAGCTTCTATTCTGCAAGGGGAAATGATAGTATGCTGAAGAGAAGGTCTGTCAGAAAAAGATTTTACTCTCTGTCATCTCTGAAGAAATAGAAACTACAAATGTCCAGAAGTCTTTTTTTTTTCCACAATTTATCGGGCTCAGATCTATAACAGGACAGGAAAGGGAGCATGGGATGCTACACAGCTGACCATTACAAAGGAACAAAGGGGCTATTTAGGTTGCCCCTGAGAAAGGCGGCATTAGGTCCTGATAAAAAGCCCTTGATCTGGCTCTTTCACAGACTGGACTTCTTGACTGGGTTAGTCCTTATTCTATCTCGGCATCCAAGGGACTAGAAGACAGAACAGATAAGACACCTCCACAGGCTAACAAGGTTCACAGAATACAGCAGATAGGACACTTGCTTTGCACCTGGATTACTCATTCCCATCATAGCATATGGTCCTCTGCATCCTACCAAGAGTGAAGCCTGAGTACAGAGCCAGGAGTATGCCCTGAGCACCCTTGGATGTGGTCCTAAGTCAAACAAAAATATAAAAGAAAGAAGGTTCACATATTTGGGTCTTGGATGAGATTATACCTATAAGAGATGTAGTCAGATGACCTTAAATATACCATTTTAATTGGTTTTAGTTGTACCACTCTGTTTGTAACACATGCACCATCTTGTATGATGCCACTTCTATCTAATTCCATAACATTTCCTCACTCTTTTTTATCTTTTTTATATATTTTTATATATTTTATTTAAACACCTTGATTACATACATGATTATGTTTGGGTTTCAGTCATGTAAAGAACACCACCCATCACCATTCCCATTGTGCAACATTCCCAACACCAATGTCCCAAATCTCCCTCCTCCCCAACCCAACCCCCGCCTGTACTATAGACAAGCTTTCTATAATCCTCATACATTCTCATTATTAGGATAGTTCAAAATGTAGTTATTTCTCTAACTAAACTCATCCCTGTTTGTGGTGAGCTTCATGAAGTGAGCTGGAACTTCCAGCTCTTCTCTCTTTTGTGTCTGAAAGTTATTATTGCAAGAATATCTTTCATTTTTCTTAAAACCCATAGATGAGTGAGACCATTCTGCGTTTTTCTCTCTCTCTTTCTCTGACTTTTTTCACTCAGCATAATATATTCCATGTACATCCATGTATAGAAAATTTCATGACTTCATCTCTCCTGACAGCTGCATAATATTCCATTGTGTATCTGTACCACAGTTTCTTTAGCCATTCGTCTATTGAAGGGCATCTTGGTTGTTTCCAGAGTCTTGCTGTGGTAAATAGTGCTGCAATGAATATAGGTGTAAAGAAGGGATTTTTGTATTGTATTTTTGTGTTCCTTGGGTATATTCCTAGGAGTGGTATAGCTGGATTGTATGGGAGCTTGATTTCCAGTTTTTGGAGGAATCTCCATATCCCGTTCCATAAAGGTTGAACTAGATGGCATTCCCACCAGCAATGGATAAGAGTTCCTTTCTCTCCAACACTGTTTGCTCTCACTCTTTGTGATGTGTGCCAATCTCTGTGGTGTGATGTGGTATCTCATAGTTGTTTTGATTTGCATCTCCCTGATGATTAGTGATGTGGAGCATTTTTTCATGTGTCTTTTGGCCATTTGTATTTTATTTCTTCTTTGTCAAAGTGTCTGTCCATTTCTTCTCCCCATTTTTGGATGGGATTAGATGTTTTTTTCTTGTAAGATCTGTCAGTGCCCTGTATATTTTGGAGATTAGCCCCTTATCTGATCGGTATTGGGTGAATAGTTTCTCCACTCAACATTTGCTCACTCTTGAATGACAGTTCACTTCCACTGAGCAGGTATGACCTAGTCCTCTCTTCCCCATAGTTCTTAGAAACCTTGAATCTGCTTCCCAGTGCTTTTGGTGCTCATTAAGATAGGCTTGTAAGTGGGGACATTCTATATCTGTCTGTCCTTTCTTGTTAGGCTCTTTCACTTCACACTTTTAGTCTTTTCCATGTTTTATCAGTACTTTATTTCTTTTTATAATTGAATAATATTTCATTGTATAATTATGATGTAATTTTCTTATCAGTTAATGGACTTTTGTATTATTTACACTTTTTGATTATTAGCATGGCTTTCAATATCAGTGTTTAAATTTTTGTAGAACATTTGTTTTCGGTTCTCTTGGGCAAGTTACTTGAGTAGTGAAATTTGGTCATGCAGTCATTCTATGTAAAACTTCTTGAGGGCCTGCCAACTTGTTTTTCACAGTGATTGTGATTATTTTAAAAGCTATATTTTACTGACAGTGTTTCTTAAAACAAACACTGAGTTGTGTGCCAAGCATTCAGTTAGGCTAGGCTAGGCTGTGAGAACATCTAGAAAAACGAATAGCTAGACTGGATTCAGCTAAGCCATGAGAAAATGCAGTGGAATGAAAAATCAACCTCCCTTTATAGGCAAAGATATGCCAGAAAATGTTAGTACTGACATGGGGGAGGTCCTGAATGTAAAGGTGGAGTGGGAAGATCAAACTCTGGCTTTAGGTGCAGGTTGCGTTTGATTTTGCAAATGTGGTCTTATGGGAAGTCAGATGGATGACACTTGGGATTTTTGCCCTCCTGGAAGACACTTTTTGGGATGTTGAGAGCTAAGGGTCAGCCTTTTATAGGCAGCCATCTTTGATCAGGTCCATTGCCAGCCAGATTGTAGTTGGTTTCTTGGGAGTTAGGACTGATTTTCTTCACTACACATAATAGCTCTTCCTCTCATTATAAGCTCATATTTAGTACCTTCAGAATTTTTATAGCAGTTTTACATACATTGTATTTTTTATTTTTTTTTATTTTTTTTTTTTTGTGGTTTTTGGATCACACCCGGCAGTGCTCAGGGGTTATTCCTGGCTCCATGCTCAGAAATTGCTCCTGGCAGGCACGGGGGACCATATGGGACACCGGGATTCGAACCGATGACCTTCTGCATGAAAGGCAAACGCCTTACCTCCATGCTATCTCTCCGGGCCCTATTTTTTTATTTAAACAAATTTATTACATACATGATTGTGTTTGGGTTTCAGTCATGTAAAGAACACCACCCATCACCAGTGCAACATTCCCATCACCGATGTCCCAAATCTCCCTCCTCCCCACGCAACTCCCGCCTGTACTCTAGACAGGCTTTATATTTCCCTCATACATTCTCATTATTAGGATAGTTCGAAACTTAGTTATTTCTCTAACTAAACGCATCCCTGTTTGTGGTGAGCTTCATGAGGTGAGCTGTAACTTCCAGCTCTTTTCTCTTTTGTGTCTAAAAGTTATTATTGCAAGAATGTTTTTCATTTTTCTTAAAACCCATAGATGATGAGACCATTCTGCGTCTCTCTCTCTCTCTCTCTCTCTCTCTCTCTCTCTCTCTCTCTCTCTCTCTCTCTCTCTGACTTATTTCACTCAGCATAATAGATTCCATGTACATCCATGTATAGGGAAATTTCATGACTTCATCTCTCCTGACATCTGCATAATATTCCATTGTGTATATGTACCACAGTTTCTTTAGCCATTCATCTGTTGAAGAGTATCTTGGCTGTTTCCAGAGTCTTGTTATGGTAAATAGTGCTGCAGTGAATATAGGTGTAAGGAAGGGATTTTTGTATTGTATTTTTGTGTTCCTAGAGTATATTCCTAGGAGTGGTATAGCTGGGTCCTATGGGAGCTTGATTTCCAGTTTTTGGAGGAATCTCCATATCACTTTCCATAAAGGTTGAACTAGACGGCATTCCCACCAGCAGTGGATAAGAGTTCCTTTCTCTCCACATCCCCGCCAACACTGCTTGTTCTCATTCTTTGTGATGTGTGCCAATCTCTGGAGTGTGAGGTGGTACCTCATAGATGTTTTGATTTGCATCTCCCTGATGATTAGTGATGTGGAGCATTTTTTCATGTGTCTTTTGGCCATTTGTATTTCTTCTTTGTCAAAGTATCTGTCCATTTCTTCTCCCCATTTTTGGATGGGATTAAATGTTTTTTTTCTTGTAAATTTCTGTCAGTGCCTTGTATATTTTGGAGATTAGCCCCTTGTCTGACGGGTATTGGGTGAATAGTTTCTCCCACTCAGTGGGGGGCTCTTGTATCCTGTATTTCTTTTGAGGTGCAGAAGCTTCTCAGTTTAATATTTTCCCATCTGTTAATCTCTGCTTTCATTTGCTTGGAGAGTGCAGTTTCCTCTTTGAAGGTGCCTTTAGTCTCAATGTCCTGCAGTGTTTTACCGACATGTAGTTCTATATATCTTATGGTTTGGGGTCTGATATCGAGGTCTTTCATCTATTTGGACATACATCATATTTTTTCAGGATTATAATGCTGGTATTCCAGAAACCTCTGCTGGGTCAGCCAGCATAGCCCACACTCAAAGTAGAATATGATAGAGTTGAATATGTGAAACAAGATGTAAACTGTGTTAACAAAAACAACCCCATCTGTAAAACAGTGGGTGGAAAAGGTATTCTAATTTTGGTTTTTATATAAATTGTTATTTATTTTTCTATATTGCTTTTTGTCTTGGTTATTTTTTGTTTACTTGTTTTATTTAGGGGTCATACCCTACATTGCTTAGGGCTTATTCCTAGCTTATTCCTATGCTCAGGGATGACTCCTGGCAATGCTCAAGGGTCAAAATTGGGGTGCTAGAGATTGAAACCAGGTAAACTGTGTATAAGGTACTATTGCTCTGGCCCCCAGTCTTGGTTATTTTATGATACTCACACACACAAACATTCACTCTAATAAATCATTGTCCAGCTACCACCAGTGCTTTTTCTAAAATGCAGTCCTTATCATGTCGGGATGACTAGACCTTCACAGCTGCCCCAACTCTCCAACTTAACATTCTCATGTGTGTCTTCTTTTCCTTTGGCTGATTGTTATATCCTAGAAGGACCTTGAAGACTTTTCTGTGTGTGGCTGGCAACAGGCTCCTCCTTTCCCATTCCATACTAATCTTTGTGGCCCCTTGTTCTTACACATCACACTGTCAGAGCTTGACATCACAGCTGCCTCTGCTGTTTAATGTCTTCTAGGTCTCCTAAACCTCTTCACCTGCTGGCCCATCTTTCCAAACCCAACTCAGGTGCTTTCAGCTCTCATTCTTACTCTTGTCACCTCTCTTCTTCCCCAAGTGCATTGTCTCTTTCAAGTACCTGGCCTAAACTGAGCTAGAGAATGGACCTGTAGGAGGCATTCATATATGGGTGAATCAGGCCCAGGGTTTGAAGATCTGTCTATTAGATTGATAGACATATCCTTTTAGTAAGTGTCAGAATAACTCCTTGTCAGATTCTCAGGCAATTTCACCCTTCCTAGTGCTTGAAGAGATGAGGAATGCTGTTACTCAGATGCTCAGAAAAGGCTTTGGGGCCTGAGGAGTGGCTAAGTACCAGAGGATATCTCCCAAGCATTGATGAGGGCATTCAGAATCAAAGGTTTTGGCCCCTGTGTGTAGTCTAGTCATCATCTACACCTTCAAATAATCAGAATTGTGTAGGTCTGACAGAAATCTGAGACAGAAAATATCTAGGAAAGTACACAAGCCCTTGATGTAGTAATATTTTTCTTTCCTTTTCTTTTTTTTAAACTGTTGAGGAACTGAGGCTTGGGAAGTGGATGTGGTCATGGAATCCTGTGCTGCCTCATAATTCAACACTTTATTAAGTTGTCTAGTCTCAGTTCTCCCACACCTGTGCCCTTATTTAAATATAATTTATACCAAACACATCTAAATTCAAGCTCAAAGAATCCCAAATCCGAGCATGTGTTTGGCTCAGACAGGCTGCTTAGGAAAGAGCTCATTCTCCTTCCTTCTGCTGGGGCCCACCTGAGGTCTCACCAGGCAGATTACACTCACACACTCCACACTGCTGGCTTCAGTATCACACTTTAGTCCTTTTTGCTGTGACCCACAATTCGGTCATTTTATTTCTTTATTTGGGGTGGGGGGGTCCCACACCTCGCAGTTACTTTTGCTTCTGTATATTAGGGATCACTCTCTTTTTTAATAATTTTTATTGAGATCAATGTGAATTACAAGTCTTTCAGTTATATGTAATACATATATATTTACATATTAATATATATTAATATAATACATTATATATTTTTTGGTTTTGGGGCGACACCTGGTGATGCTCAGGGGTTACTCCTGGCTATGTGGACAGAAATCGCTCCTGGCATGGGGGACCCATATGGAACTCTGGGGATCGAACCGAGGTCGTCCTGGGTCAGCTGCATACAAGGCAAATTCCCTAGAGCTGCACTATTGCTCTGTTCTTTTTCACAATTATATTTAAGGTACACACAGTGACAGTGAATTAGGGAAATTCCCACCACCAGTGCTGACCTCCCTCTATCACTGTTCCCAGCACGTATCCCAGATCTCCTCCACCCTTAGCCCCCTGGAATGCTAGTGTAGTAGGTCCCTTTTGTATATAGCCTGTTGTAATTTGGATCTCTTGATTCTATTGTTGTTGACTTTGGGTTGGGTATTTAGGTCTGATCGTTTTTTATTTCCACTTAAAGCTCAATGAGACTTCTTTGCTCCTGGTACCATCCACTTTTTTTTCTCAATTTGTAGAAAGAGGCCGAACAAGATGATTTATTTCCTGGCCTAGGGGTTCGACAATGAACATGTCCGAAGCCTGTAGTTGGTCTCATGACAGAATGCTTCAAGGGCAGAGACACCTGTATCTCATAGGCCAAGGGAATTTCCTTTCTAATTTCCCCAATACTTACTGTGCCTATGCAAAAAAAAAAAAAAAGAAAAAAGACCAACAACAACAACAACAAAAAAAACCTTGCCATACCAGCCCCTCCTTTTGTTATTTTTCTTTTTCTTTCTTTTTCTTTTTTTTTTCTTTAAACTTATATTTATAGCTTCTACAGAGGGGCTCCCGCCTGCTTTCTTTTTTCTTTTTAAAAAAAAAAAAAAAACACCATAGAACATGAATCATCTTGTTCAGGGATCACTCTTGGCAAGACTACAGGGGACTATTTGCTCAAACCTGGAGCTAGCCATATGCAAGACAAATATCCTACTCACTGTACTATTGCCCTAGTTTCTATTACTGACTTACATTGCACCTATTGTAATTTGTAAAACAAGCAGGCCACATACAACTAGCACATCCATATCATTACATTCCATGTAAGACTTCATTTCTTTGAAAGCACTCAACAACTCTAGGCTGTGAGGGTGGGGCCTCCCCAGCAGTGCTGGGGTGTGGAGGAGCCTAGGACCTCTCCCAGTGACACTTGTCTGGCAGTGCAATTTAGGCTTGATCCCTAGCCACCCATACCATTGATTCAGTACAAGGGCTGGACATCTCCAAGGCTGCACCCAGCAATTCTCAGGGACCATGCAATGCCAGGCCTAATGCCCTAACCACCATAAAGTCATTGTTCCAGGATAGAATGTTTTATTTGTTTCCTGTATTTAAAGTTGGGTCTATTAAATATTGTTTGATTATATTGGATGTCAACTGTGACATGGGAGTATAGGTTGTTAGAGAACTACCATCATCTTTTGACCTGGCCCTCCTCCCAGGCCTCCTGGTCTCAGAAACTAATGCCATGGCTTGCTTGGACTCTACTGTGACCTTCCAGCTCCCCACTCTGCTTCATCAGGCCTTTGTTTATCTGCATGGGGCTGAGATGTTTAGTTCTAGGTCTCTGGGCAGCTTATCTTTCACACAGACTTAAAAAATCCTCAGAGAAGTTCTCCAATCCCTTCAATGAAACTCTTCTCTTCTCTTTCTTTTTCTCATTACTCCTAGATTATTTTCGTATAGATATGGTATCTGTTATTTTTCCCATCTCTATTGCTTACCCTATTGAGAACATTATCTGCCTGAAATTTATTGGTTACTCTAAAAAAAAAATGAATGATGAATGAATGAAATGAAATTGTAGGTGCCTTTTTAGGTGGAGTTTGAAGGGTCCAGGTAGTTGAATTTGTCTTTAATGAATTAAGATATTTTTCCTTTTCATGTGTAAAGAATACCCTTTAATGATACTTTAGATTTGCATTATCTGGGCTCTTAGCATTTTAAAAAAAATGTGTGGAGTTTTCAGTTCAGGGACTTTCTGAAAGGGTAAGTTTAATAACATCAGACCTGCCATTTCCACAGGGCTTAGAATAGATTCCAAAATGCCAAAGAAAATTAAATGCAAAAAAAAGCATGAGTTAATTAATGTTTCAGAATAAATTAATGCTTTAGGTCTCACTTTAACTGACAAGAATGGTGCCTTTTGAAGTTAAAACTGCCAGCCTCTCCCCTTGTCTGTATTTTGTGCTATATTCAGTCATTCTGACTATTTATTTTCTGATGGAGGGTGGGGATTCATTTATACACTGAATTTTAAATTTAAATTTAAAACACAATTGTAATTATGATTCTAAAGGGAATGGATTTTAGCATTTCTCAGAAGGCTTTAGTTAAATGCGAATTCCAGGATATGCAGTCTGAGTGGTGCTAAATATGTCGCCTGGTGCTGTAAAGAGCTGAGAAGGAAACTAACATTTATTTACTTGCATGGTGCCTTCCATGGAGTAGGCTGGATTATCTCAAAGATCTCAGTGAAGTACTAATAGACCATTAGTTCATGAGTTGGATGTAGGGACACATCCTGTACAATTTCCATTTTATGTATCATTGGAAAGAAGGATCACAACAGGAAAGATCAGACATGACTATGTGACATTTCATCTTGAGTTTTTTCTTCATTCATCTTCCTCTTTACCTTCACCCCACCCCCAACCTTCACTATCAGAACCTGTTTCCTCCCCTATTTGCAGAATAAATGCATCTATCTCCTAGGAGTATTATGAAGGATGGGATGATTGGGTATGTCTGAACATGCAGTGCAGTAGTTTTAAAAACATTTTGCTGTTCTTGGAGCATTCCCATACTAGATCTAATTAAATCTCTAGATCTTGTTAAACTTTAAGATGAGGATGTATAGGACAGGGCAATGGCTCAAGTGGTAGAATGATGCCTTGCACTATATGCCACCATCACACCCCCATCACTGCCATGTGTATTCACTATAAAAAATTAAAATTACATGAGGGCTGAAACAGTAGTATAGAGGGTAGGGACTTACTTGCATAAGGCTGACTTGGTTCAATCCTTAGCATCCCAACTGGTCTGCCAAGTCTGCTAAATGTGATTGCTTAGTGCAGAACAAGCAATAAGCCCTGAGCATACCTGGCTGTAGTCCAAAAAAATTGTGATGGTATGGTATTGGAATTATGTGGATGAGAAACTATTATGAATAGTATTGTAAACCACAGAATCTCAACCAATAAAAATAAGCTTTTGAAATGTACAAAACATATTGAAGGTGCTGAGTGAACTCAGAAGGAGAGGGACAGAGACAGGATGGTCTCGCATATGTGGGATCCAAAGAAATAGGGTAGGGGGTAACAAATTCCCAAAAGCAAGAGAAAATGAAAACTGTTCTTTAGTTGTAAGATAAGCATAGTGGAACGGGTGATTATGCAGAGAACATAGGATGGGGCAAGAGACACTGAATACTGGTAAAAGGAAGAGGACACTATGGTGGAGGGTGTGATGCTGCAATATTGTATGCATGAATGAAATTCTACCATTAACATTATTGTCAACCATGGTGGCCCAAACAAAATTAATTTTTAAAAATAGTATGATCTTACAGAGACTCAATAATCATGCATCTTTTAAATGTAACATTTCCCTTAAATTTACCTTTAGCTATAATTTGCTACCAAAAGCCTTCCACTTGGAAAGCTAATTAAAGTGCTAAGCACTGGAGTTCTAGAGATAAGTGATACTATTTATAGTCTTTCTTGTTCCATAAAAGGAATAAAGGCACAGGTAAAAGGAATAGTTCTTACCCTCAGTGGAGAACATTTGTTAATCTTGTCTATATGTGTAGTACCAAGTACAGCTCATGGCTATCGGCATAACTCGTAGATATGTTCTGTAAGTCTGTCTTAAATGACTATTTTGGAGTAGTTTCCTCTTCCTATCAAATGCTATGGGTAGGGACTAGAGAACAGCAGATATAGCCCTTGCCTTGCACAATTCCAAGTTTAATCCCTGACAATCCATATGGTCCTGTCATGGACTGATTGTTTTCTTTTTGAAAATTGTCTTCATTATTTATAAATGAGAGAAAAATAGCAAATTCAGTAGTAAAATTTGTTGTGGTGGTTGTGGTTGTAGTTTTTAGGGGGGCCATTCCTGGTTATGCTCAGAAGACAATGGGATGCCAGGCTTCCTGCCCACAAAGCATGAACTTCAGCCTTTTGAAATAGAATTGTTGTCTTTTTCTTTCCCTTCTTTTATCTCATCCCATTACACAGATATGTTAACTACTTGCTTAGAAGTACAAATAGATTTGTAGTATTAAAAGCATCAAACTCTAAACTATGAACTTTTAACTGAGATGTTATGATGTTAATTAATTTGGGGTCTTTTGTTTTGTTTTTTGGTTTTTTGGTTTTTGGGTCACACCCGGCAGTGCTCAGGGGTTACTCCTGGCTCTACACTCAGAAATTGCCCTTGGCAGGCATGGGAGACCATATGGGATGCCAGGATTTGAACCACCGTCCTTCTGCATCTAAGGCAAATGCCTTACTGCTGTGCTATCTCTCCGGCCCCGCACTTTACCTTTTAAATATTATCATAGTTTATGGAATGTAGTTATCATTGTGTTAACATTTATGGCTTTGTTGTTGTTATTTGGGGGCTATATCTGGCAGTACTCAGGGCATATTCCAGGCTCTGCACTCAGAGATCACTTCTGGAGGAACACAAGGTACCATCTGTGGTACCAGGGATCGAACCCAGATGTGCAAAGCAAGCCCCCTCCCCAGTGTACTATCTCTGCAGTCCAACACTGATGATGTTAATGCATAGGCACAGTGCCTTCACTACCACCAAAGTGCCCAGGATCCTCCAGTTTTTAAGTTTTAGTAATGAGTTCATACAACTTTGTAAATGTACCAAAAGCCACTGATGGGTACACTTAAAACTGATCTAAGTGATAAATAAGAGGTATCATTTAAGGATTTGTTGTGCTTTCAGAAAACGGGTTTTTTTAAAAAGTTATTTTTGATGATGGTTCTTTACAATCCCAGAAGTTTTCCTTTTGTTCTGTTTTATTTATATAGATTGAGTCCACTGATCATTTTTAACTATGCAATAGATAAATTAGGCCTGTCTTCATTTCTTATGCATGTGGAATTGCAGTTTGAGGATGGTAATTATTCTGACCTATGTCCTCTTTTCTGTTGTTGGTTGCCCTGTCTTACTACTGGGATTATATTTCATTAATATGCAGGCTAGTCAAATTCCCCTTTGTTTGCAAAGGCCACGCCATGTTTACCTTTGATTCAATAACAAATTCCTCTTTGAGTGAATAGGTGAAGCAGAATTTCTCTCTTGATCGTTCATCCAGCCCCATGTTTGTATTGAGGGAAACATTGGTGTCGACAATTTGTGTACTACTCTAGAAAGATTCTGGCATTTCCATTCTGGAGACTTTGGGTTCAAATCCCAGCATGCCCACGAGCCTGGTTATTTGAGCCTAAGCCAGGCACTGATTGCTTTTGCTGTTTTTGTTTCTAATCTGAATTAAAGTCAAGAAGTTGATTTAGTAAATCCACAGGGGCATACAGTAGGATTAGTTATAATGAGAGCATCTTTCCTACAGGGAAGTTTGACTATGAAATTCTACATTGCAAAATTGGTAAGCCCGTTAGTTCTTGGATGCTTGGTTGTTGTCCTCTGTGGGAGCTGAGAAGTGCTAGCAGAGTGACACAGAGGGGTGGATTGATGCAGGCGTATGTGTGAGAGTTCACCACTATAAGCTGGGTTGAACTAGCACCTTCAGCTCTGTTCAGAAAAGTTGGCCCTAGAGAATGACCCTAACTCCCATCAGAAGCTTTCACGACAAAGGCTGGGATAGCTCTGTAGCTGTGACCATAAGGTGGTGAGAGCTTTTAATGTATAATCTTGAAGTCATGCTCATCTACTGTTCCTTTCTAACAATACATTTCCTGTCTCACCGCATATTTGCAATCTTCTCTAATTTCAGCTAAACATGTTTTACCCAGGAGTTGTCCTGATCTGTACATATTTTTTTCTTTGCCCCATCCTTCCCTTTTCCCTGTCCCTGGCATTGCCATGCCTGAGAGCTACACACTTGGGTGTGGCATTCACTGGGGACTGCTCACTGGTGAAAGTTCAAATATTTGTACTCCTTTTCTTGTGGTCCCTGCACATTGCTCACTTGGGATGTCACTCTGAGCTGTGATGCTCTCCTGGATCCATGTAACTTGAAATTAGGTACAAATCTGGGCATGGCAGAGAGCAAATCTGCTTGGAGCCTGCCCAATGCATGTGGAGGCCCCAACAATCGAGCTACAGACTTGCTAAGCAGCTGCTTCAGTGGCTGAGCCACTTCCTGGCACCTCTAGGACTGGTTTCTGGGGTGTATGTTAGGATAGAGTCATAAGCCCTTTGTGGTATTTTTGACTCCTGACAATGACATAGTTCTGGGTCTGGTTTCTTGTTATGGAACCTCTTCCTTGACCAAAATTTTCCAAACTCAAGTATTTCAAGTTCAATATCCTTACGTCGGTTCTTCCAGCTCCCTGGAAACCTGCACAAGTTATGGTGTGCTGCAGGCAGAACCCTGACTCACATTCTAAACAGATTGGACAGATTCTCATTAGCGTGAAGATAAGGTTTCGCTTAGCACAAACAGAAGAGGCAACCCGATCCAGGACCCAAGCAGGGGGCTGCACTCTGGCAAGCTGCCCCCAACTAGCAAAATGAAATGTGTCCTGTGTGAGCCTTCCAAGCCTGGAGGCTTTCACCAGGCACTGAGAGATTCAGGCTTTTTCTCATTTGCTAATTCCCTATCTTTCTGCTGCATTTCATTTTCCACGATGCTCACAAAGAAGCCTGATAATGTTTTCATTCCCAACTGACAGGCCTATTTAATTCATCCGAATCTCTTTCCCTCAAAGAATATACTTTTTTATTTGTCCATTGGCTTGAATCCAAAACATCGAATACTCACTGCAGGTTCAGTGAGGAGGGAGAGGAAAGTAGCATGAAAGCAAGGAGATAAAGTTCTACAGATGTCATTTTCAGCCAGGATGAACAATCACATACTCTACATCCAGGCAAACGTAGCCATCATGTGTCTTCCCTGGTCACCCCTTGCCCTTATAAACTTCAGAAGACTCCACAGAGAGTATAACTTTCCTCAGAAAGTATAGCTTCTTGGGACCAGAGTTCAGTGCAGTAGGATGCTTGCCTTACACACACCAGTCCAAATTTGATCTCCAGCACCCCATGTGATTTACTGATATGGCCAGGAGTGATTTCTGAGTACAGAGTCAGAGGTAAACCCTGAGCACCAGGTATGTGACTCTCCCACCCCCCCCCCCATTTTTTTTTTCAAAATAAAAATACAGTGAAGATGCTTTGGACAGAGAAATAATGATAAGGAAAAGTGGGCTAGGGTGGTAGGAAGTCTTTCTAGCGCCACCTATCGAAGGACTTTCAAGCAGTGTTTATGAACTTAAGTGTAAATGCAGCAGAATAGCAGTTAGGCTTTGCAAAAAAGAGGTGGGTTGGTCAGTGAAGAGCCTATGAATCTGATTGCTTTCTTTTCTTTTTTCTTTTTTCTTTTTTAATATATCAATTTATTTATCTATCAGACTTCCCCCCAAAACACATAGACAGATTTTTCTTTTTCTTTTTGTTTGTTTTTGTTTTTGTTTTGGGGCCACAACTGGCAGCACTCAGGGGTTTTCCTGGCTCTGTGCTCAGAAATTACTCCTGATAGGCTCCTTGGACCATATGGAATCCTGGCAATAGAACCTGGGTTGGCTGCGTACAAAGCAAACACCCTTCCCACTGAGCTCTGGCCCCTGGTTGCTTCATTTTCTTTGGGGAAGGCACCACACAGAGTGACATTTAAGGCCATACCTGGCTCTATGTTCAAAGGTTCCTCTCAGTGATGCTCAGGGACTGAGCCAGCAACTTCAGTATGTATAGCCTTTCAAGTACCTCTCTAGTCCCTCTGGCTACTCACTTTTTAAATTTTAAAAAATACTTTCTTTTTTGCTTTAAGGCAAAAGTGCTCAGGGCTTCCTCTTGGCTCAGAATTCAAGAATTACTCAGAGGGACCATATGGGGTGTGGAGTATTAAACCCTGGTCAGCCATGTGCAAGGCAAGTGCCCTACACACTATATTATTACTCTGTTCCCCCCACTTTACATTTTTATATTTTTGTAATTTATTCCAAGTTTATATATTGGAAGAATTAAAATGATTACAATCACTATTCTATTCAAAGCATTATGTAGAGTTAATGAAAAGCCAATAAAAATTCTAATGACATTCTCCAAAGACTTAAGTCACATCCTACTACAGTTTGTATGGAATCAAACTACCAAAAGCCAAAGCAATTTTGAGAGGGTAGGGGAGGGAACAGATGGGATATTATAAAATTATACATAAAATTGTATGATAAAGATATAAGAACCAGAACTGTGCAGCTCTGGAATAAAGGTTGATTCACAAAAATAGAACCAGATTTTGAGTCTGTAAGTTAATCTTCATGTATATGGACAAGTGATCTATGAACAAAGAACTGAGTTCACAAAGTGAAACGAAGAAAGCCTCTTCAACAAATGGTATTGTGAAAATGGAATAGTCACAGGTAAATAAATGAAACTGCATATGTACACTGTACATAAAAGTTAATTTAAAGTGAATTAAAGACCTCGAGGTTATATCAGACCCATAAAATTCATTGAGGAAAATATCTCAGAGATGTCTTTGTTGATTTGACTCCATTGGCAAAGATACAAAAATACAAATGGGACAACACCAAACTTAAAATAGTTTGCATGGAAAAAAAACCTCAAAATAAAAGATACTCTTTTGAATTCAAGAAAATTTTCACATCATGCATTAGGTAAAGGCTAATATCAAAGACATACAAGCACTTACAAAGCTCAATATCAATAAGAAAAAATAACCCCATCAAAAATAAGCAGATGCTTCCCTAAAGACATTGGTTGGCCAAGAAGCACATGAACAAGTGTCCATTGTCCATATTATCAGGAAATGCATTTCAAAGGAATGATGGGACATTTCTCACTGACAATAATGATATAAATCAAAATTTAGTTGGTGGACGTGTGACGAAAAAGGAACCTTCATTCACTGCTCATAGGAATGTCCCTTTTTTGGATCAACTTTTCAGCATAGACTTTAAGAATCACTGTTACATTTTCATGGTACAAACTCTTTTTTTTCAGTGTTTAATAATTATATTTGGTGAAGAATTAAAGAAAAAGAATGTTAAAAAGCAGAAATTAGGAATATATGATTTTGCTTCCCTATTCATTGAAGATTCTCCAATCTGTTTCATTTTCAAAGGATAAATAGTTTTCAGTATAGAATATTTTTCACAAACTCTGATTGGCTCTTCTTCCATTCTCTGTTCTCCATGATATATTGGCTTGCATTAACAGTCTGCAGTTCATCTTTCAGAAAGGAAGAAATCTCCTGAGTACTGACTTTAGGTGAGAAGCTGACTTAGAAATTTCAGTTGTAAATGGTCCCAAGTGTTTACTTCTTGTGCATCTCTTGACAAATTTACAGAAGAGAACTAGAAGTAGTAGTTGGGAGAGATAGATTTCCTACATTGCCTAGACTCATTTGAAAATGTTATAAACTGACTTCCTGGATACAGAAAATAGAATCCCTCTAATTACTCTTAATGATAACTGTGCCCTTCTTACTCAGAATCAAAATACAGGAATGATTGTGTAACACATAAATGGTGACCGAGGTCATCTAAATAGACCAAAAGAAGCTTTGGTTTGGGGGCCACAACGGTGCTCATCCTCGCTCTGCACTCCAGTTTATTCCTGGCTCTGTGCTCAGGAATCACTCCTGTCAGGACTTCAGAGAGCATCTGGGGTGCCTAGGATTGAACCCGCATCAGCCACATTCAAGGCAAGCACCCTACCTTTTTTGCTATCGCTCTTGCCCTACTTTGCTATACTAATCGATTGTGCCTGGCTTTGTGTCTTCTTGATGTGAATTGTTTTGGTTGGGCTTGCCAGTCCTCATAGTAAATGTTTATAACCAAAATAGAAATTTGAACTCTTATATCCTTGTCCACTAAACCAAAAGAGAGAGGCGTTATTTAAAAACCAATACAAAGAGCAAGACCAAGATCTTCACTGATAACCTGTATTTCATAAATAGTAAAAAAAAAAAAAAGTAAATAAAAAATAAAATCTTGGTAACTTATGCATTTTTATTGGTCCCAAGCTGGCCAATAAATGATGTGAAACTTACAAGAACCTCCCTACTCTCTTCTAGAAAGCCAAGGCCGAAGCTTGAAAGGTACCAGCAGCCATTGCCCCAATATTCCCCTGCACTCCTTGGAAGGCACTGCTGTGTCCTGTGGGGCACCATGAAGCCCTGTTATTGGAACAGACAGACTGAAATGTACCCAACCTACAAGCAGAAACGTTTTAACTGCAAAAACACTTAAAACCATGCCGGAGAGTTAGCACAGTGGTAGGGCATTTGCCTTCCACGCAGATAATCCAGGACAGATGGTGGTTGGAGACCCAGTATCCCATATGGTCCCCGGAGCCTGCCAGGAGTGATTTCTGAGCACAGAGCCAGGAGTAACCCCAGAACATTGCTGGGTGTGACCCCAAAAAACAAAAACAAACAAACAAACAAAAAACACTTAAAATCGTTTCTCTCTTATTCCTGCCCACATTGATGTGTTTGTGTTTCATGCTTGCCTTACACAAACCTATGAAATTTCAACAGCACCAGAGTTAGGGCCAAGACTGCATTCTATAGGTTGAAACTCAGTTCTTTAGAAACAGTGTCCACCCTCCACCAGCAGATGAAAAGTCTGCTCCCAGCGGCAAGCTCTGATCTAAATCTAGAAGCATCTGTCATTGAGTCTGATCTCTGGTCTTGAGTCTATTCGCTCACGTCGCCAACATCCTGACAACTTTAACTCTGGCCAGTTTTCAGATCTTGATTTAGTGCCTCTCTGCCTTAAGAGGCCTGCGGTTAGGCTTCAGTCTGTAGGGTTGGTTCCACAGCAGAAACCTGCCTGTGTCAGAATGGAGGGCTGTCCAAGTCTATTATCATACCTCTGTATCTCTGTAAGTTTGTTCTAAGTTGCACTTAGAAGCAACTCCATGTAGCACCTGATTATATCTTGCCTCACCTTGCCAGCAATTTGCTTCTGAAGCTTTCAAATGAAAATAACCAAAACAAGTTGCTTTCTTTATTTAAAAATTTATAATTATTGCCTGGTAAAAGCAAGAACTGAACATGATTGTTGTTGTTGTTTTTAAGATAGCTCAGTTGTCTCAACTTTGGGAAATGATTCTCTTTGTCTCCGGTGATTTCTTTTCCATGGAATTTCTTAGATGGCCTCATTGAAGCCTTGCATTCTATCCTGGGGCCTGCATCCGTTTTTATCTCCCATGCATCTGTTTAGGATAAAGAAAGTTACAGTTGCCTTTGTAGTAACGTCCCAGATGATTCCAGTATGTTCTGTTGTAAGTATTGGATAGCTGATTCAAGAGGGGGATATTTTAGAGGACTTATTTTTCATCTGTTAGCAATTCCTTCCAAACCCAGAGAGCTTGATCAGATACGCAGCCTTGATTGTGGCCTCAACCTCGTTTGTGCGCCTTCATTCTTAAAGAATTTCATAAGTGCCTGCGTACATTTCTGAACAAAACACTGCCATGTTATGTAATGGGCAGCATAAAAATGAATTGTTGGTTTTAAAAGGATTATCTTGGCAAATTCTGCCAGAGAGTCTGTGTTGGCAGCCATTAGCCTCCCTGGGCTCTTTCTCAAAAAGGTTCAGCGTGGGGGCTAGAAAGATATACAGGGTTAATGCACTTACCTTGTATGTGGTAAACTCAAGTTTGATCCTCAGCACCACATATGGTCCTCTGAGTACCATCAGGAGCGATCTCTGAACACAGAGCCAGAGCCAGGAGTAAGTCCTGAGTATCACAGGTGTGGCCCCAAAACTTTAAAACAAAAAAAAGGGGCAATGTTGGGGTATTCTCCTAGACCCAGAAACTCTAGAGTTCCTAGAACCGAGAAAGTGTAAGAAAGATGTTTCAGGAACTTGCATAGCAGCAAATGCTGTCATCATGATTTTGTTTCAAGTGAGTTATATTATTTTAAATCTTTTGAAAATAACTTTTTTCCTCAAAGAAATGAAAGCCATTGAGAAATCATTTATCATCTAGATTTATCTATATACCTTATCAACTTTCCAAAAGTAAAGGATATTCTTTTACATTTATATTTTATATTTTAAGAATTAAAGTTTTTCCTCTTCTCATTTGTGTCCTCTGAATTAGAATGCAAAGTTCATAAAGGCAAGGATTTATTTGAGCAATGACTAACATTTAATACACAGTACCCATAAGGAGAATGAATTAATAATTGACTAATACCACTTACCAACCCTTAATAGTTGTTAAAGAAAGAAAACATTAATAGTAATGTTTAGTAATAGTAATCATCATTTAGTGTGTTAGTACAGAATTAAGAATTCATTCACAGTGTGGGTTTGTTCTATTTTGAAAAATAGCAATAGCATGACAAAGTTAAATGCACAAGTAATATGTCAGCAGATGCTTTAGTCTTCATATTGGTCATATTGATCAAAATTCTCCACTTAACCTGAGAATTTTTGTAATATTTTAAGGAAAAATTATTTCACTAACCTTCTTTAGAGATTGCACTAAGGAACTGCAATCAGTTAATTTAGTTTAGTTAATTTAGTTTTTTTTTTTTTTTGGTTTTTCGGGCCACACCCATTTGATGCTCAGGGGTTACTCCTGGCTAAGCACTCAGAAATTGCCCCTGGCTTGGGGGGGACCATATGGGACCCAGGGGAATAGAACCGTGGTCCTTCCTTGGCTAGCGCTTGCAAGGCAGACACCTTACCTCTAGCGCCACCTCACCGGCCCCAGTTAATTTAGTTTTGACTGAATCATGCTAACTTTGCAGACTAACCTTCAACAGAGATTGAAGCTCTTTTACTTTGAACTGGGGCCTCTTCTGATGAAGGTCATGTCTAGAGCCTCTCCAGAGTTCTGAGCAGACTTTCAAACAAACCCACCAGCATTACTGAGAGTAAACAATCCCATTGCAGTATCTCTGAGATCGTTCAATTTAGAAATTGCTGTCTCCCAAGGCACTGATTGATTCAGAAGCTGTGTTGATTCTTTGAGAAAGGCCAGGAGCCTCTGACTAACTACTCTTTCTGCAGGGGAAAAAAAAAACTGACCTGGGTCTTTCATAGGCCATGCTGGATGGGTCATTTCTATCACTTGTCCTCCCTTACTGCTGTCTTTAGCTATAAGTGGAAAATGTAATGCCAATTTTGCAGGAGTAATTGGTTAATTGGGTAGAGCCAAGTATAGCATGGGTGATAAAGATATCCTGATACCTGCCCCCTTCCCTCTGCCCATTAATACCTTGAACTTACATTACACAGAACAAGCACATTTTTAACTCATGACCCTTCTCCCCACTCTCCCAGTCTGTGTCACTGTATCTCTGTGTCCCTGCTTTCCCAAAGTCCTTGCTCAGTCTTGGATGGGTAGAATAAACAAATTAAAGAGCCTTTATCAGGAGTCAAAGAGATAGTACAGTGGGTAGGCATTTGCCTTACATGGGGCCTGCCCAGGTTTAATGATCCCCAGTCTCTCATATGGCCCCCCAAATCCTCCCAGGAGTGATCCCTGAGCACAGAACCAGGAGTAAGCCCTGAGCACCTCCCTGTGTGGCTCCCAAACAAATAAAACCTGTTTACCAACTTACCAAATTTAATTTGACTGGTTAAAAATGGGCAGTGGAAAAAAATCTATTTTCAGCTTTATTTCACTGAAGAAAAGAATGATACTGGGGGCCACAGGGTAGGGATATGGCTTAGTGGTATGTTGTGGCCCAGTATGTGAGAAGCTCATCACATCACATCATCAAAGTGGCACCTTATCCAAATGTGTGACCCTGCATGCCATGCCACACCTAGTTTGACCCCAACATGGCATCCGCCACACCAGGAAAGGTAAGGAGCAAAGACACTTACTAATCATGCAAGGAAACACAGTCCTGAAGATGTGATGTTGCTTGGGCACTTTTGTGCTAGGAATCCCAGGTTCACCTGGCAGGGCTGGAAACCCCTAAGCTACACCTGGCAATGCACATGTGGTGCCAGAATAGAAGCTGGAGGGCACCCTATGCACTGTACTATCTCTTGGCACATTTTTATTTTTTACTTTGTATTTTTTATTATAGTCTAGATAAAATGTGCAATACTAGTTATTTTTAAACACAGTCCTTTTAGCATTTCTTCCCCTCTCCAGACATAAGAAACGGTGCCGGGGCTGACAGACAGCCACAAGCCATGTGTCCCTAATAGACAGACATGTTCCTCTTTTACTCCAGAAGCATCCCTGTGAGTGGGACAGGACATGGAGCTGGGGCCAGTGACCTGCATCCAGGTTCTCTCCAGAGTCAGAAAGAAGGGATGCCACCCCACCCACCCCATAAGCCAGCTCAGCTGTTACCATTTAGGGGGCCTGAGTCTGTGGGGAAGCCTGGGGCTTGGAGACTTTCATCAGCCCTAAATGCCCATAAATTAAAGAGTCTGTTTTTAAACATGGGTAATGGAAAAAGGCGCATTGGTGAGCGTGGGGAATGTGTGAGGCCTCCCCTGGGGCAGCAAATCAAACCCGTGTCTGACCTGATGCAGTGGAAAAGCCAGGTCAGGGGACTGGGAGCTATGGCAGCTTTTGCCCCTCTGTGGATATTTCTTTCTCACTGTCTGAAGTGAAAACACTTTTTATTGGCTTCTGCTGTTGGAGAAGATGTTAAGGAAGTGATTGCATAATATAAAAATAAAACTCTAAGATACTAAAAAAAAAAAAAGAAAAGAAAAGTGAACAGAGGCTTGTGCTCAGGGCAGGGTTTTGGGACCATGGAGAATTTGTCTTTTCACAAGTAAACAAATCCACAAAGGTAGGGCCAGAGCGATGGCACAATGGTAGGGCATTTGCCTTTCATGATGCTGACCCGGGAGGGTCCCGGTTTGGACCTGTTTGATTCCTGGCATCCCATGTGGTCCCCAGCCTGCCGGGGGCGATTTCTAAGTGCAGAGCCAGGAGTGACTCCTAAGCACCGCTGGGTGTGGCTTAAAAACCAGTCAATCAATCAATCAATTTTAAAATCAATCAAGTTTAAAAAATAAGCAAATCCACAAAGGTCACTTTTATTTGTCTGGCTTACAAAAGTAATATTGCTGTGTGTTTTCAAATGTTACATTAGAAACTAATGTGGTAGACCAACAGATAGGGCATTTGCTTTCAACCCAAAGTTTAGTGCTTTGTACCATGTATGGTCCCCAAGCACTGCTGGGAGTGATCTCTGAGCACAGTGCCAGAGTCAGTCTGAGCACTGCCCGGTGTGGTTAAAAAAAATATAGTAAAATGTTTCATTAAAGATGCTAACCCTGTGCAGGGGTGTGATCATGGACCTAGTAGGTGAGAGGTCCTGGGTTCAACCCCCAACATCGCGTGTCACCTCATTCTTCGGCCCCAGGAACACCTGTGAGGCCCTGGTGCTTATAATACTGCCCAGCTAATGGGGAGATGTTTTCTCCAGGAATGATACCGGGCCCTGGAGCATCCCTGGGATGGCATCAATAAATGAAACAAAATACAGAGGTGAGAAATACTGTTAATATCTTAGAGGTTAGGGGAAAGAGGGCTCATGGGAGTCTCAAATCTGAGCACTTGGGGTCTCACAGGGACCAGGGCTCTGAGAATAGTGCCCAAATGGCTCAGAATTGTTGTGTGTCCGTTCTGTTACTTTGCCCTTGTTTTTGTTCTTGACCAGAGGAAGGATGTTTTCTTCACCACAGGCTGAGCTGTGATGAGAGACCAATAGCCTTGTCACCAGCCCCATGCCTCACGCCATCATTGGCTTCAGTTGGCTCTGGGCTTTGGAGAAAAACTTTGTGACTTTCATTTCCTTAACAATAGTGAACAATGAACACTTTTTCCTATGTGTTCATATGAAACATTTCTATGGGTTTTTCTTAGGTCTTCTTCCCCAAAATTCTCATATCTTTTTCAAGTTTTCTGGGGGGAGGGGCACATCTGGCTATGCCCAGGTCTTACTCTTGGCACTGGACTCAGGAATCCATTCTGGTAGTGTTCAGGGAACCATTTGAGATGCTGAAAATCGAACCCAAATTGGCCTTATGCAAGGCAAGTGCCCTACCTGCTGTACAATCTCTCCAGCCCCCCATCTCCTCGTTTTTGAAGGGCCCTTGATATTTCATTGTTAAGCTTTTTGGGTGCTTTCTATACCTTCCTATACCCTTTATCTGGTGGATGATTGAGTGTAGTGGCTGAAGGTAAATTGTACATCAAAGCCATAAGTTTGAATACTACTGGTTAAAAAAGATATATAAATGTTTAAAAAATAACTAGTATTGCACATTTTATCTAAACTATAATAAAAAATACAAAGTAAAAAATAAAAATGTGCCAAGAGATAGTACAGTGCATAGGGTGCCCTCCAGCTTCTATTCTGGCACCACATGTGCATTGCCAAGTGTAGCTTAGGGGTTTCCAGCCCTGCCAGGTGAACCTGGGATTCCTAGCACAAAAGCGCCCAAGCAACATCACATCTTCAGGCTGTTGTGCTGAACTAATGACCTGGTAGGCTGAGAATTGGGATCCCAAGACCTTCTGAGCACTGTTTGGTGCTCAAAAACAAACAAAACAAAAAATAAATAAATAAATAAAATAAAGACACCCAACCAATGTTGTAACTGTTTTTTGCTTAAATTACATAAAAGACTGATTTTTGCAGAGGCTCTTCCCTTGCAGCACTTCCTTCAGAATCATTAAAAACCTTGTGTTGTTTTTAGCAGCAGGATGAGGTTGTAATCCTGAGGACCAGACCAGCAAGGGCCCTAGTTATTGTGTAATCTAACTCTTCACCAGAGATTAAAAACTTTTAAGACAAGGGGCTTGAGCTTAGTGCAGTGGGAAAGGGATTTGCTTTGCACTCAGTTGACTTGATTAAATACCCCATTATCACAAGTGGTCCCCTGAACCCACCAAGAGTGATTCCTGGGTGCAGGGCCAGGAGCCAAAACCTGCTGGGTGTGGCCCTAAAACAAAACCAAAAACAGCTCCTTGTGACCAAAAAACCCTGCTTTGCTTGGACTGACCTGGCCAACACATTTGTCTTGGTTCAACTCTGCTTCTCAGAGGGGTCCATGTCTTGGCCCTCCTATTGACATATACCTAGTAGTACTACCCTGAGTTAACCAGAGTGGCCAAACTCAGAACAATAGTTAGAGTTAGTGCATTTGGCCAGTTTAACCCCTACCCATTTGCCATGATTATGACCTACAGCCCTCTGGTCACTAATTTAGGGCTCCAAAAATCTATCCATTTCACATCAGTCCAATACCTGGCGATGTGAGTGCCATAGGCGGACTGGCTGGATCCTGGATCTGGAAATTGGGGTTGGAAATGAAAACTCTGATTTCCAAGTCAAATCTCAAAACCCAGAGTGAGCACTTGACCAAGCTCCTTTAGCAAACACTATGTCTTCAGTGTGAAAAGAGTGTTTGCAAATCACCTATTTTTTTTTCCCTGACTATTTCAACACAGTAGAATGAGGCTGTATTTGGGAGGCAGAATGAGTTTCAAATCTTACTTGTACCCTTGATAGCTGGGTAAAATGATGCAAGTCAACTTAATGCCTCTAGTTTTGTTGTCTTTTTTATTAATATTATTTAGTTATGGGGCTGGAGTGGTGGTGCAAGTGTTGGGCATTTGCCTTGAGCGTGCTAACCTAGGACAGACTGCAGTTCGATCCCCTGGCATCCCATATAGTCCCCCAAGCCAGGAGCAATTTCTGAACGCATAGTCAGGAGTAACCTCTGAGCATCACCAGGTGTGGCCCAAAAACCAAATATATATATAGTTTGTTTGTTTGTTTGGCCACACCAGGCTATGCTTATTTTGGCTCTGTGCTCAGGGACCCATCACTCCCAGTGGTGCTCAGGGGACATATGTGATGCCAGCGATGGATCAAAGGTTGGCTGCATGCAAGGCAAGTGCCTTAAATCTCTGTACTATCTCTCCAGACTCTAAATTTTCACTTCTAATTCTTCAGATTATTTCTTGGTTGCTGTTGTTTTTTGTTTTGTTTTGCTTGAAATTCTAGTTTTCTCATGAATAAGAGCTAAACAAAAACTTTTCTTAGAATTTCTTTTAGGCTCATTTATGCTTTTGAGAACAGCTTTTGCAGGAGCTCAGTTTTGTCCATTAGTCAGAAAAGGTAGAGTGGTAGGAATGATCATCTTTGAAGACAGAATGAGGAGAAAAAATTCATAAGGACAATAGCAATTTACAACCGTCACAAAAAAATGCTGCTGCTTCTTAGTCAGACTCAATTCTTTTTTTTCATGAGCCCTCTCTGAGGATTATTCCGGGTCACACTGATCTTGTTCTACTTCGGCCTCTTACATAGATTTCTGTTTGTTCTCTCCTGCACTCATTGCTGCATAGTACTGTTTATTTTCCCCAGATATTGTGTATCCTCAGCTGAAGCCAGGCTTCTGGAGATCATGAACTTCATTTCACATGTCTCTTGGTATTTCTCAATGCCAGGTGCAGCCGTGGGTACTCAGTGGGTGCTCACTCACTATTGTTTTAAGAATAGTGAAATATTCAGCAACGTTTTTATAAGAAATGCTAAATAAGGATTGGCGAGCTAGTACAACAGATAAGGCTCTTGCCCTGCCCACAGTCCATAGTGGTTCAATCCCTAGCACTGCATATAGAATTGATCTCCAGGATTGATCCCTACACAGAAAGCCAGAAGTAAGCTCTTAGCACTGTGACTTAACACCCCCCTCCAACCAAACAAATTAAAACTTATTCAATTTTTTAAAGTGCAAGTAAAGACCACAAGGAAATGCAGCAGAATACATAGACTGTTTACATAGTTGATCATGGTAACTTATTTCCCATCATTTACATATTTTCCACTTTTTTGTAGCCTGAAACTGAAGTCTCATGCCCCAATCCCAAGGAGTTAGGGAGATGCGGGTCTGGGAGCAAATGCCGATACAAGAAATAATCTACACAGATTGAATAAAACGGGTTCAGGAAAATTCCACCATAAGCCTTTTGCTCCTAGCAAGAGATACTAGCAGGCAGACTGAACAACAAGCAGTTTTTCCCTGAGACCCATGGTCTTTATTAGAAAGAGAAAGACCACCCCCTAGGGTAGAAAATAGGGAGGATAAGGAACCAAACCAGAAGTACTTCTAGCAAAGAAGAATTGTCCTGAATAAAAAAAAAATAGTCCAAATGTAGCCTTTTTTTATTATTTTTAAAAAGAATATTTTTCTGGCCTAGAACTCAGGTATAGCTTATTGGTGTAGGACGTCACCCTCACCCATTTGTTAGGGTTATTAGGATGAAGGGTGCTGAGTGCATCCTTCCAATGGAAATTTCAGAAAATTTTGTCTGGAAAGGATGTTAAGGACTGTTGCTGTCTTGGTGTCTTTAGCTCTGTGCTTCAGGACTGAGAATCTCTGTAGAGCTGAGAAACCACTAGAAGCCTGTGTCCTTTACAAAGAGTTCGCAAAGTGAGTCTGCAGTTAACCTGCCTGACCTGGTCCATCCTACACCCACAGAGCTCAAACACTCCCTGTTTTAGCTGCTGGCAGTGGCCTTTCCTGCCACCCTTTTGCCCTGTGTTCCTCCAGCTGTGGCCAGTGGCTGTTGTTTAGCCCAGTGATTGTTGTTAGCGCTGTGTCCTCTGCATGCACTGAGTCATGGATTCTGCTTGTGAGTTCATTCACTCCTCCCAGTGACAACTACTTTTCCTATGGGGAAAATGTGTTTTTGTGAGCTTGGGGAACCTGCTCTGATGCCTTGTTGGGAAGCGATGGACTTGGAAATGGAATTAAGGTCCAATAACTTCCCCCCTGCAACGAGGCCTCAGGCCTGCCCTGACTTTCCCTGAGTTGCTCACCAGGAAAGAGACCCACTGTCTTGCTTACAGGAGGTTGCTCCTGAGTGTGGTTGTGAAGAAAAACTTAATTTCAAAATTGCACACCATCAGGTTATTTTTGCACATCCTTGTATTTTCTCTTCTCAGGTATGTGAAGAGAAAGGTTTGGTTGATCCATTTGAGAGCTATGACCACAGTTTCCTTTTCACTGTCCCAACAGCCACACATCTTGGTCGTGTTCCCCACAGTCTCTGGCAGAAGGAGAAGCAGCGTCTGTGCAGGGGAAACTGTCTCTGCTCAGAGGTTTGAGCAGAGTATGGCCCCAGCATGGCAGCTGATCACAGGTTGCTTGACACACCACAGCTATCTTTTATGCCTGCTATTCCCAGGGTGTGGAAACAGGCATGAGCTTGTGGCTGAGAAAACATTTGAACCTTTAAAACTACTGAGAAATCAACAGCTGGTAATAATGTTCAGGCACCAGCCTGTGTCTGCACAGGGCCATCGAGTGTCTTGACACTTGTCACCACAAGATGTCAGCATGGTACCAGCCCTAGGTGACTAGAATCCTGGCTCCCTGAGTTTGTAAATCCTAAAAGGAAGACAAGGCACTAGCCCACCACACCCCCTTCCCTCTGTTCTGTGGCACCTTTTGGGCCTTTGCTGCTTATTCTCTGGTTCAGTTTCCCTTGGTTCTCACCTTCTTAGGGGAGAAGGAGGGTGGGATAATGATGGGGATAGTGGTGCTCTCTTCATTCTCTCCTGACGTCACACTCAGGAATCCCTCTCCTACCCCAGCCTCCAATTTGGCTATTTCTCAGTACTTTAACCATTTTTTCAGAAGTACAAAAGATAAGAGTATGATTTTAGCTCTTCACTCAGGAGGTTTTTTTTTTTTTTAAGTAGTTCTGGGTGGCAAGGGAAATGAGATCTCCAGCAGGGGTACTATCAGGGACTTGAATTCAGTTTGGGTATAATGTAGAAAGAAGAAAGTAGAAACCCATATTAAGGAAGAAAGCAGCAGAGGGAGAATAGACACATGGTGAAATCTGACTGTGTGTGTGCCTTTCTCCTTCGTACAGAGGATGGTGTGTGAAGGCCTCTTCCTGGTGAAGGAAGATCGTTCTTTGAATCAATGGTAGGGCTTGTCTGCCCAACAGTCTGTGCCTACCCGTGGAGCTGAGTCTGCCTCCATAATATCTATATTCTCTCTGTGAGTCTGCCTCTATAGTGCCTCTGCTATGTGTAAGGGAAACATTCCTCTTTGGTATGTTATTTGGGAGCTCTGAAAATCCTATCATTGTTGATGTATGTAAAAAAAAATATGTATTGGGGCAACACCACACATCATCTCCTGCCATTCCAGCCACCCAGAAATAACCAAACCAAATAGCTCAACTTTCACAGGATGAGAAGCACCTCTATCATTAAGGCACCAAGAGGAGCTTTTAGAATCCATGTATGTACTATGATCAAATATCTGTTGATTCCTGGCTACATGGAAGGTGCCGTGTGGTATAGTTTGTACATAGGCTCTTCAGGAGATTCTTTACCCATGAAAAGTAAATTTAAATCTAAAAGAGAAGGAGGAAAAGACTAGAAAGGAGATGGAAAAGACATGTAGCCTCAGGTCAGTAGACATTCCAACATTTCCATGGAATGATGAGAACTGTGGAGGAGGGATTGGAAATGAAAAGGGCAGGGCCCCCCATCTTCCTGTGGGCCCTCTCTTGGGGCAGCCTCACAGAAATCTGTGCAATGAAGAGTGTGGCTAAGGTTGCTTTGATTCTCAGAGTCAGGAGTTCTAAGGTGGAATATGAGAAGGGTGTAATGCAAGCACAGGAGTGTTTGCCATCAGGCGTGTCTTTGTGGCCCAGACACTGTAAGATGATGTTAATCTTCTCTTTAGGTGGTCTGGTACAAGGACAGGTGAGAGCAAAACAAGGGGTGTAGCTGAGGAGGGAGGGACTCTTTCCAGTGGCCCTGCCCATGGCTTAGATGTGGGGGTGACAATAGGAAGCTTCTGAAAAGGCTCTGGAGGGGAAATAGCAGCCTTTTCTGGGATATAAGTTTAGAAGCTTTGTGTGAGCATGGAGAACTTTGGCGAGGAGAAACAGAGGAGCCACAGGATGAGTGCACATGTGACAAATAAGGCCTGGGAGGAAGGTTAGAGAAACAAGGTTATGTAACCTGGAGGCTTCTGAGGTGGCTTGGCTGGGTCCCGCCAGAACTGGACGCCCACTCCGGACTCAGAGCTGAGAAACCATTCCTGTTTGTCTTTCTCGAAGGAGGCCAAACTCCAGCTGAGCCTCAAAAATGTTCACTTGGAATTGTGGAAAACTTGCCTCCTGTAGCGGCTGTGAATCTTGATCCACTGTGGAAAGAAGTTGATGAAATTTCCTTTTTCTTCCCATCTTAGTGAATGATAATGCCAGGCTTGCAGTAGAACCTTCTTAAAGTCTGGCTGGAGAACAAGTCTTACCTGATGTTCTGTATTTAGTATTCTGTCCCCAACTATAAGTATTCTTGTCTTACCAGGGCCCAATTGGTCCAGAGAATATCAGATTTCATGGAGCAATGAATCATATTAGTTATAGCAATAGATTCTGGAGAGGGTAAAGGCATAACATTTCTTTTCATCTGCAATACTTGTGCGAGTAAAATGGTATGCTATAAATAATAGACTGGAATAATGGACCAGAGTAATAGTACAACAGGTAGAGTACTAGGCCTCACGTTTCCCAAACTCATTGGGAGTGATCCCCGACGGGTGAAGCCAGGAGTAAACTCTGAGTATTGCCAGTGTGACCCCCAAACCATAAACTGATAATAATAGACTGGGGTAAAAGGTAAAGAATGGCATTGACACACCCCCAAATCCAACAAACTGCAACGTATGGTCTCCCTGGCTGATAGAATAATTATTTTAATAGGATACCTCCTCTCTCCTGCTTACACTCCAGTCTGGCTTTCCTTTACATAGTCCTAGCAGAAACAAAAGTTACAAAGGGAACTGGCTTCTGCCTCTCCAGTCTCTGCTGCATGCAGCTTACTGCAGTCATGTGGCTATTTATCCTTCTTTGCCCTTCTGTCCCCTCCAACAAGAACCTCCCATTTCACAGTGCCTGCTGCTTCTCTCTCTCTCTCTCTCTCTCTCTCTCTCTCTCTCTCTCTCTCTCTCTCTCTCTCTCTCTCTCTCTCTCTCTCTCTCTCTCTCTCTCTCCACCTCTCATGAGATTTTTCCCAACCTTTGTGTCAGAGTATGATGAATCTACTTCCTTTTATTCCTGACCCTTCCCCTTCTCAGATTATCAACACCATGCCAGAGGCTTCTCTTCTTCACTGCTTTTGATGACAGTGCCTCGCTCAGAGTTGGTGTTGGATGAATATTTGTTGCCTGAAGGAATGAATGAGTGAAAAAAAAGTGGAGGATACTTGAGGTGAATTAAGGACTTCCATATGTCCTACAGCAATCAATGGGTTGGATTGGATGCCACTTAGAGTTGAGGGTAGAATAGTCCAGAATGAAATTGTGATTCAGATAAAGGAAAGGAGAAAGCAGGAGGCACAAGATGTAAAGGTGTTAGGTGTAGAAAAGAGATCCATAAGCTTATAGTTTTACTTCTTGAGATCCTGAAGGATGGTTTTCTTGTGGCCCTTCCCACCCCACCCCCTTATCCTCACTCATTTGTTCTGGGTGAGTCTGAGGAGAGGTGTTGGTCAAAGTTGGCCACCACACACATTCCTCTGTGTTGGCACTGAGACAGCAGAGCAGAAAATAGTCCGCCTGAGGAATGGAACGTGTGGGCAGTTGCAGCCAGCCTGCTTTTGCAGGGATTAAAATTCAGTTGATGGGTCATCTGGGTCTCTTAGCCTACTCTCCCCAACATTCCCATTCTGGCGGCTTTACCACCTGGTTTCTGACTCCTTCTGCTCCTTCAGAGGCTGGAAAATATAAGCTAGCAGCAAATTCTCTAATTTCTGGTACATCAAGAACCCTGGGCTGGCATGGCAGGCTTGGTCAATAAGAATGACCATGAACAGGGTATGGATTTTACCTCTGAGCAGATGAGGTCAGGTTGGAAGCTGAGTAGGATCATGGGTGGCACCCATGTGGCCCAGTGGAAAGGCCATGTGCCTGCCCTGGACCTGACCCTCCTGCCTGGGTCTCAGGGAACTTTCTCTGCCCACCTAGTACTCGCCTCATGTTTGGAGAACTACTGCTCCAGGCACTCTCCGCTCCCATTTCAGTGGCCTGGTATAAGCTAAGACACTGTGGAAATAGAAATATGATGAAATGACAAATAAAAACTATTTATCTAGAGTCAAATGATAAAATAGTTTAAAGCAAGTAACATTGAGCAGTTTTTATTTATTTATTTATTTTGGGTCACACCCGGCAGCACTCAGGAGTTATTTCTGGCTCTACACTCAGAAATCGCTCATGGCAGGCTCGGGGGACCATATGGGATGCCAGGATTCGAACTACCGTCCTTCTGCATGCAAGGCAAACACCCTACCTCCATGCTATCTCTCCAGCCCCAGTTCTTTTTTATTTTTGCGTAAACCCTGAGCACATAGCCAGGAGTAAGTTTTGCTGGGTGTGACCACAAACTCCAGAAGAATTAAATAAAAATTTTAGATTGACAAAAAAATTGCAGTTAGCAGTTACATATTCCCAAAGCCAATTGTCCATAGTAACATCTTACTGTAATATAGTCTATTTATCACAATCATGAGCCAAGGAGATCGTTAATTAAAGGTCACATTTCCTTAATTTTTAACCTAAGGCCCCTCTCTGTTCCCAAGGTCCCCTGGGTACCACCATGTTTTACTCCTCATGTTGTTATACAGCCTGTATCCCCTCGAGGCAGTGGAACTGTCAGACTCACAGCTGTTGTGTAGTGAAGCCCTCATCTTCACTCTCTCTGAGATCCTTCTTCAGAAGCTACAACTCCAATTTACTGCTCCACAAATGCCTCATACATTAACCATCTCAAAACCCCCAAGCTTCTTGCTTCCCACACCCTGATTTAACATGATGTCTCAAATGTAGGAGACTGATAAGTAGCTGTACTCAATGGTTTATCCAACTTGAGGGCAATAGAAGGGCTGGCAGTAACCTCTCCTTCCTGTTTTTTGTCCACACTCCTCCCCCAGGAGAATTTACCACACAGGGCATTCTTCTTCCTCCTTACCTTGGCCTCTTAGCAAATAAGTTTCTAGGCCCAGGGATGTGGCTTATTGGTAGAGCACCTGCCTTGCATGTGAAAGCCCCTGAGTTGGCTACCCAATATAATGATGATGAAGAAGGAGGAGGAGGAAGAGGAAGAAGAGGGAAAAGTGGAGGGAGGGGAGGAGGAGGAAAGAAGAAAAAAAAGAAATCTCTAAACTGAACACAGCAAGCATTTTCCTGAGGAATTTTAGTCCAACGTCTATTTGGGTGGCTAATCCTAAACTTGGACTTAAACCGCTGTATTTTGACAGCTGTAGAATCTACTGCTTGGGTTGATTTAACAAGCAGCTTTAGCCTGGTTTTCTAACCTCAGTCTGCCACTGATTGCTCTGGGAAAAGTTTGATTTGGGGCCTATTTCTGGTGGAGTGTTCTGTACTTTTAATTTAAATGTTGACGGTAGCCTATTGTTCTTGCTGCTTATCTCTAGTCTGAAAGGCATGAAACATGTGATAGATTCTTCAAGGAGGTACAGAAGCTGTGGAAGTTAGACTGAATCTGAAGCCCCTGGGCTCATGATCTGACTACTGGCTGGTGCCATGAAATAGGATGAAAGATCTGTACCATCTTTCCTAGTGCTGTTTCCCATGGTAGGACTGTCCTTGTCTATGTATTCAAAGATGTCTGTGGCTCTGATACTGGGTGTCATTCACCTACCCAGTAGTGTCTGCTTTACTTTGGAATATGTTAGAAATGCAATCATGGGTCCCATCCAGAGCCACTGAGTCAGAAATATTGGGAGCTACATCAGCCATTTCACATGATACCAACATCCACTATTGGTGGACACTGAGATCAGCATTCTGACCCAATGTAATGCTCGACTCCCATATCATGGCCATCTGATTCTCCAGCCATGGGATGATTTAGACTGTCACTGCTTAATAAGCAGGTAAAGGGCTGGATGTTGGGGAGCATGTAGTAGGGGAATCCGGAGTGAGGCATTTATATTGACTAGAGCCATACATGAGAAATCTGGGAGTCTCCCCTAGCTCTTCACTTCAGTCAGGATCACTGTGTACCCAGATATCATGAACTCTGTCAAGTGCCCTAATGACCAACATGGCCTGTGGGAGAAGACTCTAGTGGGGCATGTAATTTGACAGAAGGGGTTGATGTGAACATATGGGGAGAACATGGGAGTATCGCATTGGGACAAGGAGAGAACTAGAAAGCATTACCCAGTTTTCTTTAAAGATAAAAGTTGAGGCACAAACATGACCTGGAGAGTTGGAGAGATGGCTCAAAGGATTGAATACAGGCATGAGACCCCTCAGGCCCACTTCTGGTACACCATGCTCTACCCCTAGCACCTCTACTGTAGTGTGGGTAACTTCCTGACCTCTGGACACTGCTAGAGAATCCCTGAACCTCACCCCAAATCCAAAAACAGCAATAGCAAACAAAACAAAAAAAAAATGGTTTGAAGACACGTGCACAAAATATGCCATACAGGAGCATTTTAGGAGATATTTCTCTCTTCTTTTTCTTTGAGGCCCATACCTAGTTGTATACAGGGGATCTTATGTAATGCTGTGGATCAAACTAGATTTGGTCTCACACAAGGCAAATGCCTTAACCCTTATGCTATCTCTCCAGAAGCATAGACATTGGTTCTCTCACAAATTAGCATGAGTAGCACTCATCCTACTATTTCCATCCTATGCTCTTGGTGGTGCACACCAAATGGCCCCAAAGTAGACAGTATGACCTTTGCTTTCCTTTGCCTCTCTTGAAAAATCCTGTTAAAGCTTTGGCTTCAGATTTGCCTAGATTCATCAAGCTGCCATTTCTCTCTTACTTCTATGACCCAGGTAGCATCTCAGTCCCCAGCAGCCATCCTGGCAACCAGTTTTCTTCCCAACCATTTCCATCTTAATTTCAGGCTTTAACTAAGAGATTTTTCCCAATAAGGTAGGGGATGTTTATGTAATAAATTAGTTCTTATTCTTGAGACTCACCTTTGAATTCAGAAGGTCAGGTGGGTAGATTTAATGTGAAATATTAGCTGCCTTTGCCAATCGCTGCACCCATTTCCAATGCTGGAAGCCAGCAGTAGAAGCGACCTGTTTTCAATGACAGATCAAAATTTAGTGCTGTGCTGATGGTCCACAATGAATATTTTTTTTTGACACAGTGAATGCAATGCATACCAGTGCATTTCTGGTTGTGATTTAGCTGACCCAAGTAGTTTAGTTATAATTATATTATTTTTACTCCTGGAGATCATTACTTGGAATGAAAAATGCATCAGTGTCCAGACTGTTAATATGTGGATGGTGAACATTATTTAAACAGAATTATTTCTTTTCTGGACTGTTAAACAGCTTTATGAGCACAGAGAGACAAGAATATGGTTGTTAGACTTTAAAATTAAGTGAAAACATAGAAGGTATTTTTGATTTAAAAATAAACTCAATTGTCAGTTGTCGCATACTGTCTTTGGTGACCCATCTCTTCTGTCCCTGAAGCCCCTTATAATGTAATAGGGAAAGACATTGGTGTGTGTATAGGTAACATAAATCAGAAGTTGCTGATGTTATAAAAAAAAAAGCTTTAAGGAGAAAGGCTTTGGGGAACAGAGGCAGCAGAGGGTTAATTTATTGTTGTTTTATGAGAACATTGTTCTTTGGGCCTAAAATACTGTTTAATAATAAGTGTTGACTTTATTTGATCTCTGGATCACGATGTATTTCACTGGCAACTGTCTCCCAAGATGTTAGGAGAACTTAAAATGCCCTCTCATCCACTGGTCTAAAAAGCTAAATGTTTACAAGGAACAAAGATGGTGTTAAATATCCATCCAGCCCAGCACTGTTCTCATTATGACACCTTCCTTATCTGTCTTTCCTATCAAATAACAATGACTGAGTTTTGTTCTGCTTCAAAACCCTTGAACTAATAAACATTGTAAAAGGAAGTATGAGATGAATGCCTTGTCCTCTCTCATACCTATTCATGCAGCACCATAATTAGGCAACTATGTTGTGTAGTGCCTTACAGAACTGAAAAGTTTAAACTGAAACTACATGAAAAGTCATTGGACTAGATCTGAAATGTAAACTTTGAGGAGATTATAATTGAATGGACTTAACCTATTTTCATGGAAAGGCAAAAATCTCTAGGAGATTATCATTTTTCTCTTCTCTAAAGATCTTTCTTAAACTCTTTCTTAAAGTCTCTTGTCTGTTGATTTGATTAATGAATATTTTACACAACAAATTGGCCATTAATTATTTCCTTGGGTTGCAGCAATAATTGCATCTTTCAAGTAAAATCTAATTAGCATAATAAGCAGAAAACCTCCTGCCAGGTGCTGTGGGGGTGATGGGGTGCTAGTTAGTCACCCCCAGAGAGTTGGATCTCCAGGTTCAGAGCAGTGGTTGTCATCTGGAGATGATGTTCAGCAGTTACAAGTAAAGAAAATAGTCTAGATCTTACCAGAATGATATTTAGGCAATGGAGCTCTATAGATACTTTTGTTAGAAAATTCTACTTCTTGGCATATTTGTTGTGATGTTACTTAATAAATTAAGAATCTGGGACAGGGAAAGATAGTACACAGTGTTTGTTTACCTTATATGAGACCAACCCTGGTTTGGTCTCTGGCACCTCCAAGAGTATCACAGAATACAGCCAAGTGTGCCCCCACCAAAAGAATCCTGTTACCAAGATTTAATGATTGATTTGTCATTTTTTTGTAGTGCTGGTGGTACTGGGGATTGAACCCAAGGCCTCACATTGGGCTGCACTTGTGTTGTACTCCTTGTGACTATACTACTTGAGACTTGTGCTGTACTTCTCAGTTGCTGCTTGCCCCATTTATTGATCTTTTAATAACATAGTTACTTGCCTGGATTATGCTGAGTGCTGGTAAGAAACAGGTTGCTGGCTTTGGATGATGAGACCATTAAGAACATAGGTGGGTTGAAGCATTATGTATCTCTTAGTAAATGTGCACAGAAGTCATTCTACCAAATAGACTTTGGGCCAGAGTGATAGGACAATGGGTACAAACATACATACATACTACAATGGGTTGCATACAACTGACCTGTGTTTAATCTCTGGCTCCCTATATGGCTCTCTGAGCCCACTAGAAGTGATTCCTGAGTACAGAGCCAGGAGTAATCTGTGAGTACCACTAGTACTTGAGTACCACAATCAAGTACAGTTGGAAGACTCTGGAGGGAATGATACACTTTGTACTGGACTTTTGAGAAGTGGAAATGGAAAAGATGGGGTTCCAGAAGAGATCCCATTCTATGAGGGATAAGGTTATGATCCAGAAAAAGACAAGTTAAATAAATGAGTTGCTAATGGGTGTTTTGGGGTTCAGAGATGTTAGAGGACCCCAAATTCTAACAACAGTTAGAAATCTAAGTTCCTTGCCTTTGTTTTAGTATATATAGTTTAAGTCTTTGCAGCACAGTATTTGGCAGAGATACTAACGTGTGTGTGTGTGTGTGTGTGTGTGTGTGTGTGTGTTTGGGGGGGGTTATATTGACTTATTTCTGCTAGAGGTCACCTTAAGATAATAGCTACAGCTGAAGTCTCCAAGTTTTACACCAATTAAAATGGGTATTTGGGGGCAGCCAGAGAGTATAGCAGGTAGGATGCTCCCTTCCCCTTGCAGGTGGCTGACCTGGGTTCAGTTCTTTGCAGCACGGAGTCACCTGAGCACCACAGGAAGTGATCTCTGAGCACAGAGCCAGAATAAATCCTGAGCATAGCCAGATGTGACCCCTATACAACAACGAAAATAATGTGATTTAGAGAACATAAAGATGACTTGACAGGTTGAGCACATGTTTTGCATGCTGTAGATATGTATCCCTAGCACTACATGGTCCCCTGAATGCTGCTAAGGTGGTTCTTGAGCACAGAACTATTGTAGCCTCTGAAAACTAGTTGATGTGGCAGAAATGATAACAAAAAGCTACTCAACTCCCACTAGTTCAAATGGTAGAGCAAGAGCTTATTATGTCTTGCCCCACTCAGTGTACTCACTCCCACTTCCGACACTTCTGGATGTAACCTTTACAGCAATACTAAATAAGTAAAACAAAATGCGTGAATCTCAGGTTTGAAATGCTGTGAACAAACGCTTGATGTGTATTAGACTCTGAATTTGGTCTTCAGCACCAATGTTTTGTTCGTTTCATTTTGTTTTTCAAAATGATTCTTCAAGCACTTATCGCCTGCATTTCATGAGTAAGAAAACCAACTTGCTAAAAATCTATTTAATTAGCAACAAGCCAGAACTACAGTTTGATTCTGGTCTCAAATGCTAGTGTTCTTTAGACTGTCACCCAAGGCAGAAATATTATGAATAAGTGATGTAAATATGATAACTGTCTATGTCGGTGCTGGGATTCTAGTTTATTCCAAATGTATACAAGGGTTCCAGTCTTTGCTTCCAATGCATTCTAGGTGCCCTTTCTTTGTAAGAAAAAGCCATTTGGTGCTTCAGTTGGAGATCTTCGCTAGCCTTTAGGATGATAGGTCTGGCAGTAAAGTGGGGCTTTTCTGAGCCTTTTATAGTCCTTTGAAGATTTTTTTCACAAGGAGTGTATGAAAACCAGTTGATTCTATGGTACTCCAGGAGTAGTGTTAGTACCTTCCCAGTACTGGTGCTACCAGGGACAAATGTTTACCAGTGAGATCTACTGTGTAAAAAGTTTTAGATTGCTGAAATAATAGCAGGAATTACCGTGTGCTAACCTCTAGGCTTGTGTTGAATATTATTTCTCTTTTGAATAATCTCAGAATGTGGAAGAATTAGGAGCTACACTCTTCCATACTGAGGCTTAGGCTCGGATCATGCTCGGTCACATTGTAAGCAGCATGGTGTACCTGTAGCCAACTGGTGGTGCTCCTGGGTCACTCTCAGCTCAGTGCTTGCATTTTGCTCCTGGTGGAGCTCAGGAAACTGTACTGCTGGGGATGGAACCCAGGCCTGCCGCATGCAAAGCTTGTTCTTGGGCCATCTCTCCAGCCCAGGTCTTGTTTTATAAAATAAAATAAAGAGCTAGAGAAAGTTCAGAATGGCTTCCCAGAAGTCTTTCCACAGCAGCCAAGAATATCAGGAGCCATCTGCCAGGTGCTCAAACCCTCCCAGATGCTCAAATACACACCATCAGTGAGACCAATCTGAGTTGTGATCCAGCATATGCCCTTTCTCGTCAGCAAGTAGCTTGAGAGCAGAAACTCCATGAAGCAGTGGGGAGTGACTGCCCAGCTTGCTGCATCTGTATTGCTGGGAGCTCATGTCCACCTCGCCAGCTGGTAGGCGAAACAATCCTTTGGCGGACTGGACTCCACTCTGTAATGGGCCTGCTGTGGGCTTATGTTTGACAACACTGAAGGGCCACACTCAGGCTATTTCAAGCCCAGCTGTCAGCTAATATTTTTTCTAGCCAGGCTTTGGCTTCCTTAGGAAATGAGCATAAGGAAATGAGTGATTCCTTTGGTCAAAAGCCTCGACTACCTCCAAAATGCAAAAATGGCTTCAATCTGTAACTGAGAGGACTAGTAACAACACAGGAGAACCACATAGGCCAATCAAATGAAAGAAAATTCAGAGCCACACTTCAAGTAATGAAGTCAGTCTCAGAAGGAAAGAAGAGCGGGATAGAGAAAGGGGGGAAAAGAGGAAGGAAGAAAGGGAGGGAGGGAGGGAGGGAGGGAGGGAGGGAGGGAGGGAGGGAGGGAAGAAGAGTTAGGGAGAGTCATACCTGGTGGTGCTCAGGAACCACTCCTGGCTCTTAGGTTCTTAGGACCATGCCTAGTAGTGCTTGGGGCCATATACCAGTGCTGAGTGTCTCTGCCGCAGAAGCTTGTGACTTAGCCTTTGCACTACACTCAGACCTCTGCATATTAGAATTTTTAAAAATGGGCCCTAGCATCATAATATGCTTAAGGGTCCCAGCTTATCTCCCAGCTAACCTAGTTTCATTTCCAGCCCTTTAGTCTCTAGCACCAGAGAGGGAAAAAAGGCTACCAAGACAAGCTGCTTATGCAACCTTGGCTCTAGTCCTGAGACTAGATTTTAACCACAAGAATATCACCTGTACTTGGAAAGACCAAAACTGGTCTCCTTCTGTAGTTATTCCTTTTTTTCCTCAAGTTCTTCTAAATACTTCAGTTATAAAGATTGCAAGCAGCAATCCACTTTAGTAGAAAAGTCAATCTAAGTCAAATACTTTTGAATCTGATTTGCTTTATAACTTGAATCCTCTTTTGGGTGTTCTGAATGAGGAACCTTGAATACCTCACACCAAACTTGGATATATGTACTAGTTTTCTTGATTGGTGCTTTCTAATTGGGGCTCATATACACACAGACACGCACGCATGCGCACACACATACCACCCACAATGCCTAGAGTCTAAAATTTTATTTTGGTCAAGGGAGAGGGAAGGGAATTTCTTCTGGTGTTGCAGATGGAGAAGCTATCATGGTCCATGGACGTTTCAGATGAATGCAATTCATGGTGTCAGAGCTGCCCTTTAAAGGAAAAAAAAATCTGCAGGTGGTGGTGCAGTGGACTACAGGGAGAATAAAAAGGAACAAATGGGAACATATCTGCATTAATAAATATTCCGACTCAGCCCCACTTCTATGTCAGTGTTTGTAGGTAGTGTTATTACATGTAGTATTGGGTGATGGAAGTTGTGCACACCCTCATTTTTCACTTTAATTGCTTGCCTGAAAAGATCCTGACAGCTTCAAAGGTTACTGCTGGTTGCATTGTTCATAACTCAGAAGTAATATGCATGTGCAATTTGCTTCATTATTGCCCACTAATAACCAATTCTGGAGGAAAACTTAAAGCCACCAGAGGAGCCATAATTTGACATGATAGCTTCCTCCTCCTTCTTCTCCCACCTTTAAACTCCCCACTTGAGTCACCAGAGATGCCTTGGGGATGTGGGTGTGATTTTACTCTGATTTGCTTTCTTGGAGCTGTTCATTTTTTTTCAATTCAGAAAAATCAGACATCAACATACTTTTGTCTTTAAGATTAAAATTTAACACCCCCCCCAAAAAAAAAGAGAAAAGTACTAAGATTCTGGTTGGTTTGAACTGTGATCTGGATTATGTTTGGCAGTGTGTCACTCAGAAATCCTCAGATAGCTACTGCTTAAGTCTCTCTTTTCAAAATTTTTAGACATGGTCAATCCAGGTGCATGGGGAGCTGCAGATCCATTATTTCATTGTGTTGCTCCACCAAGCATGATTGTTGCCCTCATCTCCTTATCAAAGGAGATATAGGAGATCCAGTCATTGTTCTAGATAGCAAAAGGGAAAATAGTACAGAATAAGATCTAGGCCTTTAAGGAGATTGCCCAGAAATATTAAGTAGTACTGTTGGCTAGGACTTAGTCACATAGTTGTATCTGGTTCAAGGAATATTGGGAACTGTAGTTTTGATATCAGAACACTGTGTTCCTAAACATTGTGGAAGAAGGGAGAAATGACTACATGATAGCAGCCAGAATTCTCTGCTACATTTTGTGATCAATGCTTTCTTGTAATTGCTGTGTAACATGTGCCACTCACTATAAAATGAAAATATGCATAATAATGCAAAGTTTCATTTCAAGGCACTTCATAAACTAAATAATTATGTTGTAACTATACCTGATACTATTGCTTATTTAATTGTCATTTCAACCAAGAGGAAAAAGTACTGTCTTATTCAATAGTTTATAGGTGAAAAAAACTAAAGGACGTTATACAATTTGTATTGAACAGAAGCATTTGACTGTGGAGTCACGTGATATAATTTTAAGCAATACCAAGAAGTGGGAGCATGGGTTCTCGAGAAACAGACGTTATAATCATGAGTCTAAGAAACTCAAGTACCAAAAGACTGAAAACTAAACTCAGCCCTATATTGATTCTGTTTTGGTTCTTCCCCAGTCCCCTGAAAAAAAAATTAGCATTTTCTTTGTTTCAATTCTACGGGAATTCTAGGAAGCTTAATAGGTCTCTGTCAATACTGCCTGTTTTATATGCTGAGTTGTATGATAAGTTTTTAGTTAGAGTAGTAAGGGCTTTGATATACATCATGTTCTTGCTTCCAGTGCCTACTGGAATCTGTGACGTTGTGATAGGATTCCAAAGCATTTCAGTTCCTATCTGTCTCTGAGTCCTTTATCTCCTCTTCCTTTGAGGCCCAGACTTCTAGGTTCTGCAGAATGTCTCAGCACACTTCAGAAGCAGACCTCCTTCTCCTGCCTAAAAGCATACTCGATTCACTTTCCAGTTGCCCCTTTACTCTGGGGGATGAAGCTCTTGGTTCTATAATAAGGAAAACTCTTGCATTTCTACTTCAACTATCTTCAGATCTTCTATTTTTGTGTTTCAGTTTCTCCTCATTTATCTCTCTTTTTTATTCTTATTTTGTTCTTTCTCTTAGAGAGGCAGAAAGAGGGGTTGAAGATAGTTCAGAGGGGAGAAAGTTTGCCTTGAATGTAGCCACCCCAGCACTAAATATGGTCCCGAGTCCATCAGGAGTAAGCCTTGAGCACTGCCAGGTGTGGAGGGAGGGAGAAAAGAAGGAAGGAGAAAAGGAGAGAGGGGAGGAGAGAAAGAAAGGAGGGAGTAGAGGGAGGGTGGAGAAAGGAAGAAGGACTTCCTCATTTCTCTACATTACCATTATTTCTGAAATGGGCACCATGTCATTTCACACCTCCAGTAACCATCCATTTCCTCTGGAATTAAGTTTGAACTCTTAGTGTTGTAGACCTCTGGCAAGGAGTTGGAAACAAATTCTTACAGTTCTCATGCCCTGGACTTCTTGTCCATCCTTGCTCATTTCTGCTCATCTGCTCAAACCATTTTTATTCTGAGTCAACTTTTCACAACTTTTCTTACTGAAGATTTAGTTCAAACTTGCATGAAATCTTTGGAGACATTGTCCTAACAGAATCATAGAATCATGTTTTGTTTCTCGATGTCTCTGTCTATCTTTCTCCATATATCTCAGTATATCTTAAATGATTGTTAGCTTGAATTATATTTTTTTATTCAGTTTTTAATCTATTGACTTAAAAATTCCTTTTAACTGGGTAGCACATGGAAGAATTCACTGTCTTTTTGAAAATAAATTTTGTTTTTGTTTTTAAAAGTTAAAACTTTTGGGGCTGAAGAGATAGCATGGGGGTAGGGTGTTTGCCTTGCATCCAGAAGGACGGTGGTTCAAATCCCAGCATCCCATATGGTCCCCTGAACCTGCCAGGAGCTATTTCTGAGCCAGGAGTAACCCCTGAGCGCTGCCTGGTGCGGCCCAAAAACAAAACAAAGCCAAAAAACAGTTAAAACTTGTACTCCTCTTCCTCTTCCTATGGCCCCTGATAAGCATGCAGCCCTGACCTCTCCTATCTCCTCAACCCTAAGTGTTACAACTCTAAATTTACTCTGAACAACCTCTATGCAGTTTATTATAGAACTCCCTCACCAGTTCTCTATTATTTTTAAATAAAATTGTACTGATATGCCATTGAATCACTATACTTGGGAGTATAGCTTCATACTTCTGTAAGTGTGCACTTTACCCAGCGTTGAAGTTCTAGCACCATCACATGGTCAACATGATTCCCTTAGCATTTCCTCTTTTTTTCTGGAAACCAACTGAGATAGAGTACAGTAGGTAGGGCACTAGTCTTGCATTCAGCTGTCCCTGGTTTACTTTCTGGCAATGTATATGAGCTTTGCCAAAAGTGAATCTGAGCACAGAGCTAGGAATAATCCTTGAGCACTGCCTGATGTGGTCTCAAAACCAAAACAAAGCAAAAAACAAACAACAATATCAACAATAAAAAAAAACCAGTGGTTTCTGAATCTCAGAGTAATTTTTATTGTAGTTTTGCTGGTTTGTTTGCTTAAGTCTATTATATTCACATTTGAATGAAATCATTCAATAATTTCTTTCACTTCCTGTCTTCTTTGGCTTAAAATAATTACTTCTAGTTTTCACCCATGATGTCACAAAAGACACATCTTTTTTTTAACTAGCTGAATAGTATTTCTGAATGAGTATTTATCACAATCTCCTTATACAGTCATCTGTAAAAGGGCATTTAGGCTGATATTATAACTTCACTATTATGAATAATGCTACTATAAGCACAACAGTACAGCAGAGTTGTTAAGTGTTTGTATATTTTTTGGAGAGATGCCTTGGATGTTATTTAGGATCATAATGAATTTTAATTTTTATTTTCTTAAGAAATTACCATTTTCTATAGAGTTTGTGCTAGTTTACATTCCAGCCAATGGTATACAGGAGTTACTTTTTCTCCATGCTCTTGCCAACATGTATTGTTTCCCATCTTTCTTAGAGCTTTTTTTGGGGGTGAGGTGGGGTTTTGAGGCCACACCCGTTTGATGCTCAGGGGTTACTCCTGGCTAAGTGCTCAGAAATTGCCCCTGGCATGGGGGGACCATATGGGACGCCGGGGGATCGAACCGAGGTCCTTCTTTGGCTAGCGCTTGCAAGGCAGACACCTTACCTCTAGCGCCACCTCACCGGACTTTAGATAGAGCTTTTGATTCATGATTTTTGAAACATTTTGTACCTAGTGTCTTACACTGGTTGCAAAGCACCAAGTTCAAGTCATCTTTGACTACAGAAAATAACAAGTGATTATTTTGGAGAATCCAGAAGCATTTGTTCCATTTCTCATAATATTAATAAGGATTTCTTAATGTTGGCATTGTTTACATTTTAGGCTAGATATTTTGCTGTTTGAGGAATGGAGTTGTTCTCTGTTAGTTATTTAGCTGCAACCATGGCCTCCCATCCTCTAGATGTCAGTAGCACCCTCCCTATCTGTGTCCACAGGAGGCCAAACAGATCCTAGGTATTGGGGATTAGGCAAAATGGTCCGAGGTTGAATACTTCCGTTCTTTAGTATCTAATACTTTGTAACTAGTAAACACTGGCTCTTCAGCCCTAATGCCTTCCCATACTGGCCATTTCTTTCACCTGTGCTTTCTACCTCAATCATAGGCATTATTGTTGTTGTTGTTGTTGTTGTTGTTGTTGTTGTTGTTATTTCTGGTTCTCCCCATCTGAATAATTTCTCTGCCTTCCTTCCTCCTTCAAAACCCAGCTCAATTACCATTCATCAGTAAAGTCTTTCCAAATGTTTCCTGTCTGTCTTAACAATTCTAAATTTTGCACCATTAAGGAGCCTTCTGAACACCTGAGCCCACTAATACATATTTCTCATGTGAGTGTAGACTGGTATAGTCATTTATGCATGAACTATTTTCCTCACCTGACATCCTCAATCTCTTAGTCCAGTTTTCTGAGTGTCAGCACAAAATCCTCACTACTGGCAAGCCCTTTGGTGTGAGAAGAATTCTACAATGGAGCAGAGATCCAGAAGAGTCCATTTAACTCTTCAAGAAAAAGGACATGCCAATGGGAGACCCCAAATAATAGAGTGGCAATGGTTGGTTCCCAAGATGACAAATCCCTTTACAGTTTTGGTTGGTTTTTTGCTTCTGGGTCTATCTATGGCCAGTGCTGTGGGGCCTCTATTTGACTCCTTATCCTTATAAGGTAAAGTTTATCAGGACATGCAGAGGAAGGAGGAGATTGGGAAAGAGCAATGTAGCTGGAGTTTGAAAAGTCTTGGTTCATTTTTCCCCTGCTGTGGGGATGAGTGTCTTGCTGATGCAGCCCAGCAAGCTGTCAGTGAGTGAGCAGTTGTTCCACCCTAAATAATCCCTGTGACCTTTGCTCTTTCATAGAGAATGCCTTCATCTAAGCAATGTCCAGAAACCCCTGAGAAGTCACTGACTTCAGATTCCCTGTTGTGCTGGAAAACTCTGAGTACCACTCCTTTTCTGCGGCATCGCTTACACTGACATGCACTGGATGCTCTCTGGGTCTGGTGTTGTGAGTAATCAGGCCATTCACTTGCTTGGCATGCATCAGATGAAGTCTTTATCACATACAGAGCAAAGGGCTTAAGGTGTGACCTCAAAGATCTGGTCCTCATAGATTTTCTACTTTGTTGGCATATTATGACAGATCTGCAGATGGAAGGGAAGCATATAGAGCAACACTGTAGAGGGGAGGTAGTATTTCCCTGGGCAAACAGTTTTACACACAGGATGAAGGAAGGCTGCTAAAAAAGACAATATAGCAAGGATGTGACCTGGCATTCATTCCTGATACCACATGGTCCCTTGAGTATTACCAGGTATGACCGTGGTGTTTCCTGGTATCAATAAAGTAGCTTTGATAATCCTTGGAATCACCTAGCCAAACAGCATCACATTCTGAAGCTTTTTTATTGAGCTACTGACCCAATTAGCTGAGAATCATGGGGTGGGGGGGCTGGGCTTTCTGAATATCATTTGGGAGTCCCCCCAAAAAATTGGAGGAAGAAGCAAAAGGTTATCTTTTCTTACAGTCTTTCCCTTCTGTCCTTGAAGTGTAACCTTTCATGTCTCTTTTTTCTTGACTTTTTCTTTTATAACGCATTTCATTCATCTGTACCTTCACCTCTTCCAGATACTGGATTTTAGGCTTTTATATTTCTTAATATTTGGATCCATTTTCAAGTTCTTTTCTAGAGTAAACATATACAGTATTTGGGTAGATACTGTATTAGGGTTGATATTGCAGTATTTGAGTAGTATTGGTTGTATTTGGGTAGATATTGCATGCATGGAAAGTCAAATAGGACCAAGCATTAGTCTTACTCTTATTTGACAGCACTGTAGTATTGGATAATCCTGGCATTGCATCCAGGGTTGCTGTGGACTGATTTTATAGATCACTTGTCTATCTGGCAGCCATAATGGTCTCTGACTTGCTGATTGCAGGTCACATGAGCTGGGAGCAAGAGTAGAGGTGCTGTAATCTGGCACCATTTCAAAATATAGAGCCCTGTGTTCTTTCATAACCATGAGCTCCCTCCCACCTTCAAGCAGGTATCAGTGCTCTCAGAGTTTGATGCATTGGTAAACACTCAGAAAGGATTCCAGTCAGAATGATTTCTAATGACTTTAACCTTCTGGCCATGTCATAAAGCAGGAAGGCTGCTACAAGCTGTGTTTGTTTATGAATCAGCCTCCGAGAACATTGTCCAAACAGTCCGTGGTTGAAGAATGTTAATTCATTCACTTGGAGAAAACTTGACTACAAATGTGAACACAAATGCTTTTCTGCTTTTTTTTTTTTTAAATAGATGGTGTTATTGTGCTGTTCACTGTCCCCAACTTTTAGATATTTGACTCATAAAGTTTACAGCAACACTTAACTGCATCTGGATTTCACATTGAATTTGGGAAGGCAAGAATCTCCCTGTAATTTGCACCAACTGCCCTGTAATGGAAATTATGGCTTGGAAAAAGTTTCAAATGACGTATCTGTAAACTAAAAGGAAAAGTTGATCCCTTTAAAGGCTGGTTATGTGCAATTGTAGGCTTTTCTAAATTTTCTTTCAAAAAGCCATAGCCAGCAACAACAAAAATATTTATTTCAGTGATCAAAGTAAACTGGCTATGAATTAAAAATTGGTCTTGCTAAATTGATTGGTTCATCAAATTTGGTTTTAAAAGTAGAGTGAAAGTTGCAATAGAAATTTACTGACTTAAAAAAACTATAAAATTTTTCTGTATGGAGGCCAGTTGTTACAACTCCGTAGGAGCAATGAATTACCTTTAGAGAATGAATAGGCATTTTCATAGTCTGCATGCTGGACTGATGGGCCCAGCTCTGCTCTTAGCAGTCTTCTTAAGTAGGATGGCATAGTCTCTCAAGCCTCAGTGTGCCTGCTCTTTTGCTATGTTTTAGATTTCTGCTTTGAGTTGACAGTTGGGGGCATTGGAAAGCAGACTGTGTCTGGTTGATGTTTGTTTGGGCCTCTCTTTCACATTCAAGACTTTTCCTAGAATATCTAGTGACCAATCCTTGATGGTTGGCTCAGACAGAAGACTAAAACAGCAAAAGGTTGGGAGGTCCTGGATGGAAGCATGGTTGGATCTTTTTGTCCACAGGGTTAAGTGTAGGACAAGCCTCTATTTAGGGAGTTACCAGGACTTGGCTCTGCTTCTTACCTTCTTACCTTCCTGGCTGACCACTAGTGTCAGCAGCATATTTCCACTTCAGTCCTGCTATTCTCAGCTAGATGCTTCCCCCTCCCTGTCGCTAATCACCTCCATTGTGGTCAGTGTTCAGTGTCTCCAGAAAACCAACCTTGAAACAATTCCTCCTATTTTAATCTCTATAGCTTCCACATCTTGCCTTTTGCCATACTTGACACTTCCAAGTTTAGGGTATCTCAGGACTTCCTCAGAGAGCTTAGTTCCTGGCCTGGGGGGGGGGGGGAGTCCTTTCCAAACACGAGCACTCTAAAAGTCATTTATTGTCAAGGTCATATTGCACTCTCTTCTGGTTTTTCCCATCTTCCCAACATGGAAATCATTTGTCTACTGTTACTCTCCTATCCCAGATAAAACATTCTCTTCCTTTGTTCCTGTTTCAATGAGGTCTTTGCTAGGACAGAAACAAATACCATTAATCAATCTGCTGTGTTTAACCAAACAATCTATGTTTTCTCATCGTAAAAGTAAGTCTGCGTACCCAATCAGCAGATGACTGTGGGTCTCCTATGTGCCAGGTACTGACCTGGGTTAGGGAGGTAATAAAAGCCAAGATAGTTCTCTCCATTTCAGACAAGTGTGAAAGGACCCCAGGCCATCCCCCATGAAGCTTCTGTGGGAGATGACTGTAGAGATAGTGCCAGGAGGGAAGTGGTGCTGAGAAGGGAGGGAGAGTGAGATCAGCTCAGGGATGTGGTGGAAGGCTCTGCAGGAAAAGTTCAAGCTTCCACTTTGAGTTCAGTAGTTGGGGGGAAGGAGCACAGATGGTGCCGAACATAGCCAGTGATTCCAAGAAAAAGCAGTGTTCCAAGAATCCGTCTCACTCTTCTGACAGAGCAGACCACCTCTCATGGACACTGCTGCAAATACCTAGAGTCTTGTCTCCTGTGTCTCACAGGTCCCTCATTACCTAGCTGTGTGGTTAACAGGGACAATGAAGAAGCCTCTCAGGAAGCAACCATGAGACCACCACTTCCCCTTCCTGCTACCTGCTATGCAATTCATTTCTCCTTCAGAGTGGCCTGGTTAGTTTTGGTGAGAGGTAGTGCAACTTGATTTTGGGCTTTCTCAAAAACTAAGTCATTTCAAGTATATAAAACCCATGTTCTTCCATTAGCCAGTTAACCAGCCACTCACCTTGATAGTTTCCATTTAGGCTTGTAGAAAAGCTACAGACGGTCCGGGGTAAGTCACCCATCCGGGTTCTCTGAAGTCAGTGTTCTGAATGCTTAAGATGGGTCTTACCAGGTAAACGAGGTAAAAAAGGTGCTATCCACCTTTTCTCAATCATGGTCCACTTCATTATTGAGGATCTGAATGCTCTCCTTTTATTATTTTGAGAGTGGCCTTGCTTTATTTCTTGCTACTTGAGAAGTAGCAGGAATTAGTATCACAATAGCAAGCCTTTGACTTTGTACTTGAATCTAGAAGACTAGAACTACAGTTGCTACAGAAAGTTTTCACTTTGTTCTAGTGCCTGGTCCTCACTACAGAGCCGTGCCATCCAGATATTACCCTGCATGGAAAGGCCAGGAGCAGTCTGCCACCATTTATGCTTTTAGAAACTTGGAAATAGGCTAATAAACTTACACTTGAAAAAAAAAAGTTTTAATGCTTGAATTTTCTTTGGATTCAGTCAGCTTGAAATATGTGAGACATGATAAGAGGAGCAAAACATTGTCATATTCTTGCAGTGACTTTTTATAACTATACTCTGCCCTATTGAAACTTTAGGCTTATCTCCCTGATACCACTTCTTAGTCATGTCAAAGTGGCCAAGTGTTGTTGTCAGAAATGGTGGGATGTCTGCATGATCCACATGTTTACTTGCTGGCCTCAGGAGCCTTTTGTGATAATGAAAAATATGAGTGTCTTCTAAGGGTAAGTTCTGTTTCTGAGCAATGGCAGGGGTGTTCCAGTTTCATATTGTTCTTGGCATCATAACCAAAGTAGCCAGAGAGGACCTATGAGGTTGTGTGCTGTCACAACCATTGCGGTTCATACAGTCCTGTGATAGCACCATTTCATATGAAAGAAAATCTTTATTGTGTGGGCATGAAATGAAGAAGCCCTTTTTGTTGAATCCACCCAAACTTAGCAGAAAGTTCTTCATGAGAAGTCCCTTCTCACCTGGCAGAGGAAACCTGCCTTGCTTATCTCTCTGTCCCTTTCCTGTTGAGAGCTTTAAGCACCAGTTACTTTTCTGACAGGAAGGAAGAAATGCTGAAGGCACTTATTACACTTTTATTGAATGTGAAATGACCAGCAACGTAATTAAATACATGAAATGATGAGTCACAATCCCCATACATCGGTCAGCCAGGATGTGAGGGGCAGCTGGGACTGTACCTCCAGCAAGTAGCTCAGGTGTCCAGTCCTCACTTGATGTGCGGTTACCAAGCATCTGATTTTCTTGCCAGAGCTCAGCGTTTTGATAAATGTTCTAAAGGTTACCTAAATAAGCATTTCATCTGAAAAAGATTTTTAGGCCTTACTTGTCTGTAAGAAATTCTGCTTTCTTGACAGTTACTATGTTTTAGGAAAAAAGGAGAATTCTACCTCAGGTGCTTGGAGATTTTTGTTTTGTTTTGTTTTCTGTCCGGTGTTTTGTTTTTTTGTTGGTTTTTTTTTTTTTTTTTTGTCTTAGGACAGCATTTGGAAGCTTCTGGAAGTCCATTTCACCACTCATAACTTGAGGATGTGTGAAGTCTAGTACAAATGACGGGAGGTGATGAAACAAAATATTAACACTTAAAACCTATGTGATGAGATTGATTAGCACAGCTTGGTTTGGCGTGGTTTGGTTTAGTTTGGCTATACGTGGTGGTGGTCAGAGGCTATTTTCAGCTCTGTGCTCGGGAGTAACTAGATGCATCACCACCAACTCAAATTAAGGTTGCTGCCATTATGTTCACATCCAGGGCAATCATCTTAACTCCTAGGCTACCTCTCTGGCCCCAAATGCTAAGAATTCTTTATTCTTTGTGAAACATTATGACAAGATGCAATTTACATGAATTGTGTCAGTGGCCAAAATCATTTATTTAGGCCCCAGAGAACCTTGGAATGTTATGTAAGCAACTCTTCCTTTCCCAAAGGGGGGGAATAAAAATAAAAATATGTCCGTATATGTAGTGCCCACACACACACACACACAGGACAGAGAAAAGGTAAGGTAATGAAGAGATAATATTTAACTTACTTGGGAAATGTTATAATTGGAAAAAAAATAAAAGGCATGAGAGGATGGTCTGTGGAAAGTAGCATCAGTTACAAGACATGGGAATTAACAGCAGACATGGGAGATATTAAAATGATTTTTGGCCTCAACTCTTTTTTCCTTTCGGCACACTTTTTAGACGCAGTCTTTTCTTTCAAAAGACTACACCTTATGTAACTGGACCAGATGTCTCTAAATAGAAATAAGTTTTAATGACCCAGGTTCATCCCTTTCTCTAACCTGAGTCTCCTTACTGATGCATGTTTAAATTTTCATGAGCTCCTGAGAAATTTTCCATAAAGACAGGTATTGCCCTGTCTTCTCTATGACCTGCCTGGGTTTGATGGGTTTTAATGTTTTGTTTTCAGTTTGGGAGTCACACCCAGCTATGGTCAGGAGTTACCACCAGCTTTGCACTTGGGGATCACACCAAGTGGTGCTCAGGGTATCATATGGGATACTGAGGATTGAACCCTAGTAGGCTGTGTGCAAAGCAAATATGCTAACTGCTGTACCATCTCTCTGATTTGGTTTTTGTTTATTTTCTTTTTCCCGCTGTTAGCCCTCGATCTCTTGTTCCTTACCTCATTTTGCATCTAGACAGATGTAGTGGGATTGATCTTTAGGCTGCCATGCACACACATGGCCTGGCCAGCATTGCATTCTAGGGAATTATTTGAGGAACCAAACTCTTTCTTGGGAACACAGTGTTACTGACTTCCCCAGCAAGCCTAAGAAACATGCTCAAGGGAGTTGTCTCCCAAATATGGGCACCCTTTGAAATTACAGCCAACCCAGAGAGTTGGGGCTAGTTTGCAAACCAAGATCCCCCTTGCCAAGCAGTATTGGTGTGTTTGGAGAAGCACTGGCTATATCTGCAGGCCAGTGGTCAGCAATGGTCTCAGTGGCTTGTGCAATCCTTGTGGGAAGGGAAAGGAAATGCTTCTTCGTTCTGATCTGTTCTCACTACTGCTGCCAAAACCTTGAGAGCCGACTGGATGGAGCCGCTCAGAGGATCTTTGTCTCTTGTTTCAGAATTTGGCTTTCAAGGTCCTGCCATGGCAAAGACCCAGGAAGCAGGATTTCTGAATAGCGTGTCCCCGACATTCTTGGCATAGGAAAAGCAATAAAGTGAACACAAGATTCTTAACTTTAACACCAAGACTAAAATTGCCACTAACTGTCCAGTTTCGTCTGGGAGCTGAAAGCATCGTAAATTGATTTTTAGGTTCTTGTTTTTGCCACCCGCACTCTATGCCAGCGTGCCTGTACCGCCCCCTCCCTGCTCCCTACCCCATCACCTGTTCCTGCACTTTGAGTGGTGTATGTTACAGCCACCACGTGCAGTAAACACTTCCTGCACATAGGTGCTTGAAACGACATCTGTCATTACATCAAAGAAGGTGTTATTGCCAAGTGCAGCTGGAAGAGTTCTAAAATGGTCCTAAATGAGGTTGGAATGAAAAGAAATGGGTGTGAAATAGCCGAACCTTTTTCTAAAAAGACAAAAATGTGCTCAATTTCTCCCCGATAGTCCTTTTGTGTAAACCTTAATCTGCCTTATATGTGACACAATTCGTTCTGTGTATGAGAAACCTGGCAACATTACCAGTTGCAAAAGGTACATAATTTGATAATTGTTGTGTTGGACAAGCACCTTATAGGAGGTAGTTCTGCCCAAAGGTCAGTTTATCGTTCTGCAAAGGGAAAACTCCTGTGAGGTTTTCGGGTTTGGATCCTGGGTCAGAATTTTTGATCATTGCAAATACTGTGATAAACTCTTTGGAGGAGACTTGCTCTCCAGAACATGAATCCAAACCCAGAAAAGTACTCAGGGACAAGAACAATATTCAGTGGACTTTCAAATTGATGGCGCTTTCCAATGGCAACTAATTTGTTCCAGCATTGAAGTGAGCATAATTAACAGAGACTTTCTTTCTTAGGTCGATTAACCACCCAAACCATGCCAACATTGTAACTGTATGCAATGAAAACCAATATTTATGAGGGGGATTGTGCAAGAGTTGGTGTGACAGATGGACATTTTATCACTGTTGATGTTTGGAATTCTCCTGAAAAGTAATGCAATATCTTATTTATGAATGAATGGAGAAATGATTGTACCTTACTGACTGCATTTTCTTTTAAAAAGTTCTGCACTAAATTAATCTTTTTCTATACTTAGCCTCTGTTACTTTCTGTTAGGTAGCCTCATATATTCTGATGCGAAAGCCCAAGATCATAATTGTGTTTTTATTACAGATACAGATCCGCGTGTCTTAGAAAAACAAGAATTACAACAGCCAACCTATGTTGCCCTCAGTTACATTAATAGGTAAGCTATTTTCACAATTTATTGCAACTACATATTTTCCACATTTTGTTTTTAATTATGTATTTTTATCATGATCGAAAAGTTTTTCATCTTAAAATGTTTACATGTGATTATTTAAAATTGGTCTCTGTATGAAATGTTCCTGTTTCTCTGTTGGGGACATGAAGATTTATAGTTCTCTGTGCATATGACTAGAAAACAGACTGAACTATAATATATAAGCTCATTCAAGAAATGTTTTATATGTAGAGTTAGGATATGCACTTCTGAATTCATAGGGCAGTTTGGAAGATTAATGGATGCATTTTTAATAAGACTTCTACACATTGTTAAAGAAGTACTTTCTGAATACAGAATATTGTTAGAATATCAGAATATATCATGATATAACAAACTGAGGTAATTGAATATCAGAAAGTTATTTAGTAGCAGTTCATCCTTTATGAAAAACATTCTCAGCAACTGATCTCATCTGTGTAGCAAATATTTTACTGAAAGTAAAAGTGTGTCTACCCTATATAGAGCAATGAGAACTTGATATATTGAGTCTAAAAGAGAACATGTGATTTCAGCCAATTCAAATAATTAAGGCAACAGTCATTTTCAAAGAGCACCTCAAAACAACTCCATTAAGAAAACACATACCCTTCTAGTTCATTCTTGAGTTTCAGCAGCCAAAAGAAAACAAACTTCCCCAAAGAGAAGAAGGGCTAAGCAAAAGAAGCACTCATTTTTAAAAATGAGAATGAGGAGCTCTGCTTTTCTGCTAATGATTTAATGAACGAATTTCCATGGACTGTTCCATGCATGGGAAGTAAAGAGTATTTCTGGGCTTCTGATATCACAACCTAAGCTACAGGGTCTGAAGTAGGAACCTGGGAATAAGCTTCTCTACTATGACATTTTAATGCCATCTTAGAGAATTTCCATTATTAATGCTTGCCAAGGAAGAGCTTTGCAATGGAGTTGCCTGTGCTCAGTTTGTATTTCTTTTATAAAGCATCTTTTAAAAATCCTTAATTAGCACGAGAATTATTTGAAAACATCTTTTGAGGTTTCTTCTATCTATTGAAAGTCCTCTGAAAAAATATTTACAGATTTTTATTACCCACAAATTTTGAGATGTTTTATTACAATATCCTTAAAATCAGAAAAAAATACCATACTATACAAATACTATACTTATCTGAATTTCTCACAGAATCTCATCTTTAGTGATAAGTGTAAGTATATGATAAGTATATAAATTTTATTTCTGCTCTTTAGTCAGTTTGTGGAAGAGGTTATAGATTGTCATAATTATGGTATTGAATAGTTTTTCAAAATAATATAGCCAGTGTTTTGACTAAAATATGGCATTATAAAAAATTCATGGAAAATTAAGTCTTTTGATAAGAATCTATAAAATGCTCTCCATTTCTCCTATTTATAATAGGGGCCACGTTGAACATTATAATACCCATTATAACAGACATCTGTTAATAGCATAAGTGTTATAGATACACACACAAATGTTGTCAGATGTGATTCTGAACTATAAAAGAACTAAAAGAATGTGGACAAAGGTCACATAACAAATCAATAAAGAACTTAAATTAAATATAATTTAGTTAAATTATGCATTGGGCTGTGTCCTGGGTCCCAAACCCTAGCAAATCAAGGCATCATTAAGCAATAGGTATAAAATTTCTTGGATGAGTTTCTGGAGAAAGAGAGTTACTCAAAAGAAAATAATCCTTTATATCACATAATGGAAGAAAATTATATAATATAATCCAACATTTAAAAACAAACTAAAGTACACATTCAGGCCAGAGAGATTGTACAATGTTTACTTTGCTTGAGTGTGACTCTGATCCAGTCCTTGGCACTTCATATCATCCCCCGAGGACTACTAGGAGTGACCCCTGAGCACAGATCCAAAAGTAAGTCCTGAGCACCACTAGGTATGGCCCAAACCTCCTCCCTTCAATTTTTTAAATGATAAAATTGAGGCCAGAAATATAGATAGTAAAGCAGGTAGGGCATTTGTCTTGCAGATGGCCAACCTGGTTTGATTTCCAGAACCTCATATGGTTCCCCAATCCCTTACAGGAGTAAAATTTCTGAGCATAGAGTCAGGAATAAGACCTGAGCACTGCCAGGTATAGCTCCCAAAATAAGAAAATAAATAAAATGCCGCATTACCACCACCCAGGTGTCACTACTAGTGACATAAAACTCCTATAAATAATGTTAAACCAAGAAATGGACATACTGTTTGTTGTGACACCTGTTCTTTGCTCTCCAATCTCCATTTTATCATTTCAGTTTATTTGACTCTAATATACAACCCAGATCAGATTCAGAATGTCCTCTGCACCTGGATATTTCCCTTCTCTTTTTGGTTTCTTTTCATTTAACACTGTTTTTTCAGTTCACAGTGGCTTAGGGTTAAATCATATATGCTTCCACTTTCTGGGGTTTCTTTTGCATATCTCCTCACAATGTCAATCAGCAGATTCCTGGCTCCTTAATTTACCATAAAGTACAAGTTTCATCTGGAACTAGGTTTGTGTTTGTCTTGAACTAGGCATACCACTGAATTTAGAGACCTGAGAAAAGAGAGAAGTTGCCACTTTTGATCTTAGCCAGTAGAGAAGTGGGGTGTCATTCTGTTGACTGACCAGTGATCTTGAATTGAAGAGAAGGAAGACTGAGTTTCAGGGGTGCCCAGGGTCCTAACCACTTTCTCATTCAGGACCATCTTGTAACTAGTGCCACATTCATAGCTGAGAACTAGTAGATACCCTGATTTTATGTTTGTAGGTGGTAAATAAATACATAGTAAATGAAAGTGACAACTGACCCTTGGAATTGCTACAAGGGTCAGCAGCAATTGGGGGAGGAAGCAGCTCAAAAGAGTGGGGGGGGGGCCTTTGATCCTTCTAGAAGAGAAACATTGAAATTCACATGAAGTCAATACAGATTCAGGAAGAGTGCAACAAAGATTAGGTCATGTGAAAGAGCCAGCTTGACAGCAATATCCTGAACAGAGCAAAAAAGAGAACTATTTGGAAAAAGTCAAGTTGAACAAACAAGGAAGCCTTTGCTCTTGATCACCATAGGGAAACAAAGTCTAATTTTTCTAAGCAGTGAAGAGGAAAAGAGTATGCCTTACAGTTAATCCTCTTATACTCTGTGTGCATTTTGTTTCTTGAAATTAAGATGGATTTTCTTTAGGCCTTAACATTAAAATTAAGAGAACCAGGATCCTAAAAATGGAGAGATTTGTTTGTTTGTTTGTTTTTGTTTGGGGGTCACACCCGGCAGTGCCCACTCCTGGCTCTGCGTCACAAATGGCTCCTGGCAGGCTCAGGGGACCATATGGGTTGCTATACTTCTGCATGCAAGGCAAACACCCTACCTCCATGCTATCTCTCCGGCCCCCTGCCTTTTTTTTGGGGGGGGGGGGGGAAATCCTCACTCAGTTACACTCAGAGGTTACTCCTGCTATGCCTCAGAAATCACTCCTAACTTGAGGGACCATATGGGATACTGGGGATTGAACCCAGATCCATTCTGGATCAGCCACAAATAAGGCAAATGTCCTACCACTGCGCTATCACTTCAACCCCAAAGATTGCTATTTAGATGATATTTTTTCCTACCCCAGATGATATTTTTTTAAAAAAAAGTTAAGTAGAAATGGTGCCAATTTTAATGCCTATTTAAGTTGTTCTGCTCTCTTGAAATTTACTAAACATGTCTTAAGTTCTTTTCAAAAGGCTCTGTTACATCTGAGCAAAATTTAAAATGATGATTCCGTGAGAACATAGGAAGCTCAGTGAGTTATAGGAAAAGTTTTATTATGTATAATATT